>NC_060183.1:12033307-12190807 GCF_021184085.1 Oncorhynchus gorbuscha | reverse complement strand
CCACACTGAGGGAGCCCTGCTGAAGCTGGAGTTACTTCCGAGCAGTCTCTCTCCCGGACACCGGAGCCTCAAAACCTCTCACCTCAAGCACAAATTCCTCCAGACTGAAGTAGATGGTGGATTGTTGCTCCCACACCGCTGTGGCCCAGACAAGTGCCCTCCCCGACATCAGCATAAAAATGCACGCAATCTTCGAGCGGTCAGAGGGGAACGAAGAAGGCTGCAGCTCGAAAATGAGAGAACACTGGGAGAGAAAGGCCCGGCAGGTTCTGGAATCTCCATTCTATCACTCTGGGTGTGGTAAGCGGGGTTCTCGGAAAACCGGGCTGCCGGCGCTGCTACCAGCTGGATTTACTGAGGGGTTGGGAGGTTTCCATCGTGGTAGGCTGCCCACTAGACAACCCATGGAATTACTCCAGCAAAGCGTCCAATGCTAGGTTGTGACATTCGAAACCTTCCATCAGACCACGAAGCATCTCCTCGTGTCTACCAATGAGGGATCCTTGAGATGAGATGGCATTGCGGAGCTGGTCCAGCCTCTGGGTCAGTCATGGCCAGTTCGTACGATCAGGTTTCAGGTAAGATCCAAATGCAGACTGTTTTTTAGTAACAATGTTTATTGTAACAACAGGGGCAGGCAAACGACAGGTCAAGGCAGGCAAGGGTCGATAATCCAGAGTAGAGAGGCCAAGGTACAGGACCTCAGGCAGGCCCAGGGGCAGGTCAGGCAGAGGTCGGTAATCCAGAGTAGTGGGGCAAAGGTACAGGACCTCAGGCAGGGCCAGGGACAGGTCAGGCAGAGGTCGGTAATCCAGAGAAGGGGCAAAGGCACAGGACGGCAGGCAGGCTCAGAGTCAGAACAGGCAAGGGTCAAAACCAGGAGTGTGAGAAAAAAATAGGCTGCGGAAAAGCAGGAGCTGAGACAAACCGCAGGTTGACTTGAACAAACAAGACGAACTGGCAGCAGATAGACAGAAAACACAGGTAGAAATACACAGGGGATAATGGGGAAGAAGGGCAACACCTGGAGGCGGGTGGAGACAAGCACAAAGACAGGTGAAACAGATCAGGGTGTGACAAATCTAGCCAATTAACAAATGATTTAACCTCTCTAGGGTATGTGCGTCCCACCTGGCCAACATCCAGTGAGATTGCAGAGCTCCAAATTCAAATACAGAAATACTCATCATAAAAATTCAGAAAAGACACAACTGTTTTACATAGGTTTAAACATTAACTTCTTGTGAATCCAACCACGGTGTCAGATTTAACCAGAAGGGGACTAGGGTTCCAATTTTGGAACACCCCCCCCCCCCCACGTTCAGCTGGAAGGTGGCGCATGGAACGCAAACATATTCCTAAAAATATCTAACCTCCACACATTAACAAGTCCAATGGCTCAAATGAAAGATAAACACCTTGTTTATCTACCCAGCAAGTCAGATTTCTAAAATGTTTTACGGCGAAAACATAGCATATATTTATGTCAAACCACCACCGCTAATTTGCATAGCCAAGTTGAAAAAAATATGCAATCAACAAACGCAGGATTAAAAGAAAAATAATGCACTAACCTTTTGAAATCTTCATCAGATGACAGTAATATAACATGTTACACAGTACATTTATGTATTTTTTCGATAATATGCTATATATATCCATAAATCTCTGTTTACAGTGATGCATCGTTCAAAAAATGCTACTCAAATGTCCTGAGAAATGACGATAGCTCCGGCAGATAACGTCAGCTAACAAGGAATACACATCATAAACTTTGACTAAATATGCATGTTCTACATATATATAGTTAGATACACTTCTTCTGAATGCAATCGCTGTGTTACATTTATTTTTAACGTTACAGGTTTCGTTCACTAGGCTAAACTATGAGTCGGCGCTCAAAAAGTAGCATTATGGCTCCTCTATCTTGGAGTCCACATAAACCCAAATTTACCACATAAATATTCCCTTACCTTTGCTGTTCTTCCATCAGAAGACCTGGAAGGAATTATACTTACCAAAAACAGTGTTTAGTTTTGCAGTCTGTGTCTTTCGGTTCTCAAACACGACACATTTCGGTTGAAATGTAGCCAAAAGTCAAGTGGATGCGCACCAAAACGTCGAACTTACATATTATATGTCGATTAAACTTGTCAAACTAACTTCATAATCAAGCTTTAACATGTTATAAAGGTGTACAGCAATCGTGAGGACGAACAGAAACGCATGCATTGTATAATCGATCTTGGAAAAAAGACAGGACCGGAGCAGAGCGCGCATAAAAGTGACCTGTTTTTTGCGTGACCGAAAGGTTTCGGCCCGCCAAAACTCTCGTGAGCGCACGATTCTCACAATGAGAAGCCCCATTGAAAGCTGAGATCGCGCTGAAGACAGAGAGACTGTTGCCAAACCTGTAAGTGCTTGGGGAGGGTGGGGGCGATGACGTCAAAGTTGGGCCAACTTTTCTGGTGACAAGAGAGAGTTTGGGAGAATGACTGCCCTGAGAGTTCTGCTTTACATACAGACATAATTTAAACGGTTTTAGAAGCTTTAGAGTGTTTTCTATTCAAACATATGTTTTATTTGCATATATTAGCAACTTTTGACAAAAAAATATATGTTTACTATGGGCACGCAATTACTCCAGCGGGGGCAGTAGACAGCCCTATCCCCAACAGGTAAAAAAATGCTTTACAGTGAAATCATACCTTACGATTATTTGAGAACACAGCCCAGCAGACAAATCATTACAAACAGTAACCAGTCAAGTAGAAGAGTTAGAGTCAGAAGTCAGAAATAGAGATAAAAATGAATCACTTACCTTTGATCTTCATATGGTTGCACTCAGAAGTCATTCATTTATTCAATAAATGTTCCTTTTGTTCGATAAAGTCTGTCTTTATATCTGAAAACCTCCATTTTGTTCGCACATTTTCTTCAGTAATCCACAGGCTCACTTGCTTGATATCCAGAAGCTCTTTCCGGTCAAAAGAGACGGTAGCAGCAACATTATGTACAAAATAAGTTACAAACAATGTAAAAAAAACTACAAAAATAGCACAGTTGGTTCGGAGCCCGTGAAACGGTAGCCATCCCCTCTGGCGCCATTCTTTCTGTTTCTGGTGTTAGCTAGTTACTGGCTAGCTACATCTTCAGCCAGCATGGGATAACAGGGGGGAAAGGGTGGTTCAAAACTCTGACACAGCTGTCAAGTCAACACATCCGTCAGTGCTGCTGTGAACCACATCACAATAGACATGCCAAACAGGAGATGTATACAGTATGTACATAAATTATATCATAAATGCAATTTCAATGTTTATATTTGTGTATCACCAGAATGCAGTACTATAAAGCCCCCTGTCCATAATACTGATCCCTGTCTCCACAGACTACTGATATCCCTACTACAAACTACTGATATCCCTACTACAGACTACTGATATCCCTACTACAAACTACTGATATCCCTACTACAGACTGCTGATATCCCTACTAGACTACTGATATCCCTACTACAGACTACTGATATCCCTCTCCTCAGACTACTGATCTCCCCACTACAAACTACTGATATCCCTACTACAGACTACTGATATCCCTACTACAAACTACTGATATCCCTACTACAGACAACTGATATCCCTACTACAGACAACTGATATCCCTACTACAGACAACTGATCTCCCTACTACAGACTAATGATCTCCCAACTACAGACTAATGATCTCCCTACTACAGACTACTGATCTCTCTACTACAGACTACTGATCTCTCTACTACAGACTACTGATCTCCCTACTACAGACTACTGATCTCTCTACTACAGACTACTGATCTCTCTACTACAGACTACTGATCTCCCTACTACAGACTACTGATCTCTCTACTACAGACTACTGATCTCTCTACTACAGACTACTGATATCCCTACTACAGACTACTGATCTCTCTACTACAGACTACTGTACTATATATGCACACACTGATAGTGATTGTGGTCAATTTTCACTGCTCTCTGGGCTTCAGACATAGGAATGTAAACAGTGTGTGCGTGCATTTGTGTCTCTTCATGTGTTTGTGTGTGTGTGTGTGTGTGTGTAACAGATGGGTTTGGGGATGTTGGAGGCTGAAGCGATGGCGTTTGTCTCTCGAGGTCCTGCTCAGGGCTCTGGAAGCCACAGAAACAAAAGAACAGTAAAACGACAGATGGAAAGAAACTAGAAGACAGAGAGAAGTAAAAATACACCGAGGACACACGACCTCCATCCTCCTGTCTCCCTAGAGACACTCTTCCGTCTCCCTAGAGACCCTCTTCCATCTCCCTAGAGACCCTCTTCCGTCTCCCTAGAGACCCTCTTCCGTCTCCCTAGAGACCCTCTTCCGTCTCCCTAGAGACCTTCTTCTGTCTCCCTGTCCCCCTAGAGAAAGAGAGATAAGAAGAAAGAGAACGAGAGACAGAATGGTCCTGCCAACGCACTGCAGAATCTACACTTGCTTACCTCTCACTCCTCCTTTCTTTCGGCCAAATTCCTCCCCGACAGACCTGGTGTGGGACAAGAGAACTACATAATGAAAGAACACATGATGGCAGAAGAGTGCATCTCTGGAGGAATGAGGGGAGGGAGATGGAGGGTAAGAGAGAGGGATGATGAGGGCCCTGTGTTGTGGTTATGTTGTGTCCTCCTGACTTCTGTCACGCTTCTTTCACTTCACCTCCTAATCTTTTCCTTCAAAACGCCTCTCCTCTCTCCCTCTCTGCCCCTTTCTCTGAATCCTTTTCTGGTTTGTGAGGCAGGTAAGCCTCCCATCCTCTTCTCCTCTCTCCCTCTCTGCCCCTCTCTCTCCATCCTTCTCTGGTTTGTGAGGCAGGTAAGCCTCCCATCCTCTTCTCCTCTCTCCCTCTCTGCCCCACTCTCTCCATCCTTCTCTGGTTTGTGAGGCAGGTAAGCCTCCCATCCTCTTCTCCTCTCTCCCTCTCTGCCCCTCTCTCTCCATCCTTCTCTGGTTTGTGAGGCAGGTAAGCCTCCTCTCCTCTTCTCCTCTCTCCCTCTCTGCCCCTCTCTCTCCATCCTTCTCTGGTTTGTGAGGCAGGTAAGCCTTCTCTCTCCCTCTCTGCCCCTCTGCTCCTCTCTCTCCATCTTTCTCTGGTATGTGAGGCAGGTTAGCCTCCTCTTTCCCTCACTACCTCACTCCCTATCCTCCAGGTTAGGGACACTTCTAACCCTCTGCAGTTAATTATTCTGTAGTGTTCCTCTTTCTAATCTACCTTTCTCCCCCTCTCTCTCTCTTGTTCTTTCACAAGCAGGTTATGGACAGACACCTGTCTCTCACTCTCTCTCTTGTTCTTTCACCTCTCTGGTTTCACATGCAGGTTAGGGACGGACACCTGTCTGTCTCTCCCTCTCTCTCTCTCTCTCTCTCTATCGCTCTCTTGTTTTGGAAGCGATACAGCACGGCAAAAGCTTCTTTCACTCTCTTTGTCCTTCTTTATTTCACCACTCACGTCTATCTCACTCCATTTGGTTTCCTCATAGAAAGCAACGTGCAGACAAAGAGAAATGCAGCTGTTGTGCCTCTCCTCTCCCCTTAAACTACCTGCCTTTGAGAGTTCATAGTTTTGATGAACTGCACCAGTTACATTTGAATTAGAGATTAGTGTTTGACCCTGGTTTATCTGTTGCCATGGTAATTATGAAACTGTAATATACATGGCATGGATGAATGGAGACAATTCACCCAAGACCAAGGGAGTGGCAGAGGGTGTGTGTGTGTGTGTGTGTGTGTGTGTGTGTGTGTGTGTGTGTGTGTGTGTGTGTGTGTGTGTGTGTGTGTGTGTGTGTGTGTGTGTGTGTGTGTGTGTGTGTGTGTGTGTGTGTGTGTGTGTGTGTGTGTGTGTGTGTGTGTGTGTGACCATCTCCCTCAGTCTTCCAGGCTGATAATGAGGCCACAGGGGGCTGAGCCACATACCAACCAGCAGAGACAATGGAGAGAGAGAAAGAGGGAGGTGGAACAGAGGCATACAGAGAACTAGAGAATGAGGAGAATAGCGGTAGAAAGGTAGAAAACAGGAGACTGCAGAGAGGGAGAAGAGAAGGAACAATTCCCAACAGTCTAAACAGGTCGGGGATTTGAATATAGGGGTACAAAAGGAGAGAGGTAGGGGTAAAGGTCTCTACTGTTAAAATGAGAGAGAGAGTAGAGCAGCAAGATTTGTGACCTGTTGCCGCAAGAAAAGGGCAACCAGTGAAGAACAAACACCATTGTAAATACAACCCATATTTATGCTTATTTATTTTCCCTTGTGTACTTTAACCATTTGTACATTGTTACAACACTGTGTGTATATATATATATATATATATATATATATATATATATATATATATATATATATTATGACATTTGTAATGTCTTTATTGTTTTGAAACTTCTGTATGTTTACTGTTTACTGTAAATTTTTATTGTTTATTTCACTTTTGTATATTATCTACCTCACTTGCTTTGGCAATGTTAACACATTTACCATGCCAATAAAGCCACTTGAATTTAATTTAATTGAATTGAGTAGAGAGATCTCTACTGTTGAAATGAGAGAGAGAGAGAGAGGTACTTCTGATTTTTGTGATACCTATCTTTGGCTGGAAAAATTGCTGTGTGTTTTTTCGACTTGGCGGTGATCTAACATAATCATATGTTGTGCTTCAGCTGTAAAGCATTTTTTAAATCGGACACGACACGTATATTAACAAGATGTTTATCGTTCATTTGCTGTATTGAACTTGTTAATGTGTAAAAGTTACATATTTTAAAAATACATTTTTGAATTTCCCGCTCTGCCTTTTCAGCGGAATGTTGTCGAGGTGTTCCTCTAGCGGAACCCCTGCGCTAGAAAGGTTAATGGCTTTCAACCTCTACCACATTGTGGATCAGATCTCAGAGGGTTTTCTTTAATGGAAGCTTATCTAACATCAAACATGTACAGTTTGGTGGACCACAGGGCAGCTCTCCAGGCCCTCTACTAATTTATATTTTTAACAATGACCTGCCTTTGGCATTAAACAAATGTCACGTGCTGACCATAGAGAGCATTTATTTTCTATGGTTGAGTAGATCAGGGCGTGACTAGGGGTTGTTCTAGTTTATATTTTCTATGTGGGGTTCTAGGATTGTTTTCTATGTTGGTATGATTTCCAATTAGAGACAGCTGGTAATCATTGTCTCTAATTGGGGATCATACTTAAGTAGCATGTTTACCACCTGTAGGTTATGAGATATTGGTTATTTTTAGTTGCCTGTTGTCGTCACGGTTCGTTTATTCTTTATTGTTTTTGGTTTTCTAAGTTTCACTTTCTAATAAAATATGTGGAACTCTACGTAAGCTGCGCCTTGGTCCGACCATCATTACGAACAACGTGACATGTATGCTGATGTTTCAATCATGTACGCATCAGCAACCACAGCTAATGAACTCACCGAAACCCTTAACAAAGTGTTGCAGTCTGTTTTGGAATGGGTGGCCAGTAATAAACTGGTCCTGAACATCTAAAACTAAGAGTATTGTATCTGGTTAATGAATGGTGGGGCTGTTGATCAAGTTGAGGAGACTAAATTACTTGGTGTTACCTTAGATTGTAAACTGTCATGGTCAAAACATATAGATTCAATGGTTGTAAAGATGGGGAGAGGTCTGTCCGTATTAAAGAGAGGCTCTGCTTTTTTGACACCACACTCCACAAAGCAAGTCATGCAGGCTCTAGTTTTATTTTATCTTGATTACTGTCCAGTCATATGATCAAGTGCTGCAAAGAAGGACCAAGTTAAGCTGCAGCTGGCCCGGAACAGAACATCTAGCACTTCATTAGTATTAAAACTATGCATGCCAGTCTCTGTTGGCTAAGAGTTGAGGAAAGAGTTGAGGAAACACTATCAATTCATGTTTTTATAAGAAACATTAATGTGTTGGAAAACAAGTCTCTCTCTCTCCCTCTCTCTCTCTCTCTCTCTCTCTCTCTCTCTCTCTCTCTCTCTCTCTCTCTCAGAGAGTTTTCTTCTAAGGTATTTAGGGTGCTTTACATTCTCTCTCTCTCTCTCTCTCTCTCTCTCTCTCTCTCTCTCTCTCTCTCTCTCTCTCTCTCTCTCTCTCTCTCTCTCTCTCTCTCTCAGAGAGTTTTCTTCTAATGTATTTAGGGTGCTTTACAGTCTCTCTCTCTCTCTCTCTCTCTCTCTCTCTCTCTCTCTCTCTCTCTCTCTCTCTCTCTCTCTCTCTCTCTCTCTCTCTCTCAGAGAGTTTTCTTCTAAGGTATTTAGGGTGCTTTACAGTCTCTCTCTCTCTCTCTCTCTCTCTCTCTCTCTCTCTCTCTCTCTCTCTCTCTCTCTCTCTCTCTCTCTCTCTCTCAGAGTTTTCTTCTAAGGTATTTAGGGTGCTTTACAGTCTCTCTCTCTCTCTCTCTCTCTCTCTCTCTCTCTCTCTCTCTCTCTCTCTCTCTCTCTCTCTCTCTCTCTCTCTCTCTCTCTCTCTCTCAGAGAGTTTTCTTCTAATGTATTTAGGGTGCTTTACAGTCTCTCTCTCTCTCTCTCTCTCTCTCTCTCTCTCTCTCTCTCTCTCTCTCTCTTTCTCTCAGAGAGTTTTCTTCTAAGGTATTTAGGGTGCTTTACAGTCTCTCTCTCTCTCTCTCTCTCTCTCTCTCTCTCTCTCTCTCTCTCTCTCTCTCTCTCTCTCTCTCTCTCTCTCTCTCTCTCTCTCTCTCTCTCAGAGTTTTCTTCTAATGTATTTAGGGTGCTTTACAGTCTCTCTCTCTCTCTCTCTCTCTCTCTCTCTCTCTCTCTCTCTCTCTCTCTCTCTCTCTCAGAGAGTTTTCTTCTAAGGTATTTAGGGTGCTTTACAGTCTCTCTCTCTCTCTCTCTCTCTCTCTCTCTCTCTCTCTCTCTCTCTCTCTCTCTCTCTCTCTCTCTCTCTCTCTCTCAGAGAGTTTTCTTCTAAGGTATTTAGGGTGCTTTACAGTCTCTCTCTCTCTCTCTCTCTCTCTCTCTCTCTCTCTCTCTCTCTCTCTCTCAGAGAGTTTTCTTCTAAGGTATTTAGGGTGCTTTACAGTCTCTCTCTCTCTCTCTCTCTCTCTCTCTCTCTCTCTCTCTCTCTCTCTCTCTCTCTCTCTCTCTCTCTCTCTCTCTCTCTCTCTCAGAGAGTTTTCTTCTAAGTTTTCTTCTAAGTATTTAGGGTGCTTTACAGTCTCTCTCTCTCTCTCTCTCTCTCTCTCTCTCTCTCTCTCTCTCTCTCTCTCTCTCTCTCTCTCTCTCTCTCTCTCTCTCTCTCTCTCTCTCTCTCTCTCTCTCTCTCAGAGAGTTTTCTTCTAAGGTATTTAGGGTGCTTTACAGTCTCTCTCTCTCTCTCTCTCTCTCTCTCTCTCTCTCTCTCTCTCTCTCTCTCTCTCTCTCTCTCTCTCTCTCTCTCTCTCTCTCTCAGAGAGGTTTTCTTCTAAGGTATTTAGGGTGCTTTACAGTCTCTAAATGAAAACCTTTCCAAGAATGTTAATAAGGGAAGGTTCCCTGAGTCCTTCCTCTGACTGTGAGTCCTCATCAGACCTATTTTTACGTACGCATGCACGCACGCACACACCAGAGCCAGGAAGAGTTGAAGAGTGGGTTGTATTGATTTTCCTCTTTGGGAGTTCTGGGGCTTATCGGCCCTATACGGGTGTGCTACCTGTTCAGAGTGAGTCAAACACACAGGCGCGCGCGCACGCACACACACACACACACACACACACACACACACACACACACACACACACACACACACACACACACACACACACACACACACACACACACACACACACACACACACACACACACACACACACACACACACACTGATTACAGGCAGCAGACATCAATAACCTGGCTTTTTTACACACACCTGAAGTTCTTCACTCACAACTTCCAGTAAACTTGTGAGTTCACTAAGTATCACCCTGGCTGGACGGTGACCGGTGGTCACTCATTCTGATGCTGTATAACTTTACTGTCACCTTCCAGTGACATCCAGAGCAGTCTCAGTATATGGTGACATCAGATTGTTGATCAGAGTGACTGATCAGAGGTTATTATTCTGGGGTGGAGGGATGGAGGGAGGGAGAGGAGAGGGATGGAGAGATGGAGGAGAGGGATGGAGGGATTTAGGGAGGGAGAGGAGAGGGTTGGAGTGATGGAAGGAGGGAGGGGAGAGGGTTGGAGGGATGGAGGGAGGGAGGGGAGAGGGTTGGAGGGATGTAGGGATGTAGGGAGGGAGAGGAGAGGGATGGAGAGATGGAGAGGGTTGGAAGGATGTAGGGAGGGAGAGGAGAGGGATGGAGGGATTTAGGGTGGGAGAGGAGAGGGTTGGAGGGATGGAGGGAGGGAGGGGAGAGGGTTGGAGGGATGTAGGGATGTAGGGAGGGAGAGGAGAGGGATGGAGAGATGGAGGAGAGGGTTGGAGGGATGTAGGGAGGGAGAGGAGAGGGATGGAGGGATTTAGGGTGGGAGAGGAGAGGGTTGGAGGGATGGAGGGAGGGAGGGGAGAGGGTTGGAGGGATGTAGGGATGTAGGGAGGGAGAGGAGAGGGTTGGAGGGATGGAGGGAGGGCGGGGAGAGGGTTGGAGGGATGGAGGGAGGGAGGGAGAGGAGAGGGATGGAGAGATGGAGGAGAGGGTTGGAGGGATGTAGGGAGGGAGAGGAGAGGGATGGAGGGAGGGAGAGGAGAGGGTTGGAGGGATGGATGGAGGGAGGGGAGAGGGTTGGAGGGATGTAGGGAGGGAGAGGAGAGGGATGGAGGGAGGGAGAGGAGAGGGTTGGAGGGATGGAGGGAGGGAGAGGAGAGGGTTGGAGGGATGTAGGGATGAAGGGAGGGAGAGGAGAGGGTTGGAGGGATGGAGGGAGGGAGAGGAGAGGGTTGGAGGGAGGGAGAGGAGAGGGTTGGAGGGATGGATGGAGGGAGAGGAGAGGGTTGGAGGGATGGAGGGAGGGAGAGGAGAGGGTTGGAGGGATGGAGGGAGAGGAGAGGGTTGGAGGGATGTAGGGATGGAGGCAGGGAGAGATGACTAGGCCACAGGATATAAGATAAACAGAGTAGCAGCAGCTTGTATGTGAGTGGGTGTGTAGAGTCAGTATACATGTATTTTGTTTGTACAGGCTTCATCAACATGAGAATGATGCTAACACAACTCACTGGCGTACTACTGTCTTTTGCTTGCTGTTCTGTTGAGCTATAAACATGGTAGTCGACATACACTACAGTAACAGTAGCATTGTCATTAAACGGCATGGCCAAGCCTTATTGGCCATGGGAAGAAAACGTTTATCAGTCAAAGACAGAGGGAGCCTCACAGAATAACGACATGATTTCACATGTCAAATTTCATGTGAATCACTTCACATGATCACATTTTCACATGTAGTTTCATGTTGTCACACTAACTTCAAGTGATCACATGGTTGCATGTGGTTTAGCGTATTGTGGGATTCCTTACTCTGCTAGTACTTCAGAGAGAAAGAAAAGGAGGGACGGAAAGAGGGAAAAATATAATTTATAGAATGAATCACCTTGAGTGCAGTGGACCACACGTATCTCTGTCTCTTTCCCTCTCTATCTCTTTCCTTGTCTTTCCCTCTCTTTCCTTCTCTTTCCTTCTCTTTCCCTCTCTTTCCCTCTCTTTCCCTCTCTTTCCCTCTCTTTCCCTCTCTTTCCCTCTCTTTCCTTCTCTTTCCTTCTCTTTCCCTCTCTTTCCCTCTCTTTCCTTCTCTTTCCTTCTCTTTCCCTCTCTTTCCCTCTCTTTCCCTCTCTTTCCCTCTCTTTCCCTCTCTTTCCTTCTCTTTCCCTCTCTTTCCTTCTCTTTCCCCCTCTTTCCTTCTCTTTCCTTCTCTTTCCCTCTCTTTCCTTCTCTTTCCCTCTCTTTCCTTCTCTTTCCCTCTCTTTCCTTCTCTTTCCCTCTCTTTCCTTGTCTTTCCTTCTTTTTCCCTCTCTTTCCTTCTCTTTCCCTCTCTTTCCTTCTCTTTCCCTGTCTTTCCTTCTCTTTCCCTCTCTTTCCTTCTCTTTCCTTCTCTTTCCCTCTCTTTCCTTCTCTTTCCTTCTCTTTCCCTCTCTTTCCTTCTCTTTCCTTCTCTTTCCCTCTCTTCATCACTTTCCTTCTCTTTCCCTGTCTTTCTCTCTCTTTCCCTCTCTTTCCTTCTCTTTCTCTTTCTTTCCTTCTCTATCCCTCTCTTTCCTTCTCTTTCCTTCTCTTTCCTTCTCTTTCCCTGTCTTTCCTTCTCTTTCCCTCTCTTTCCTTCTCTTTCCCTCTCTTCATCACTTTCCTTCTCTTTCCCTCTCTTTCCTTCTCCCTCTCTTTCCTTCTCTTGGCCTCTCCTTCTCTTGGCCTCTCTTTCCTTCTCTTGGCCTCTCTTTCCTTCTGTTGCTCTGTCTCTTTCCCTCTCTTTATCACTTTCCTTCTCTTTCCCCCTCTTTCCTTCTCTATCCTTCTCTTTCCCCCTCTTGTCCTATCTTACCTTCTCTTTCCTCTCCCTCTCTTTCCTTCTCTTTCCCCCTCTTTCCTTCTCTATCCTTCTCTTTCCCCCTCGTGTCCTATCTTACCTTCTCTTTCCTCTCCCCCTCTTTCCTTCTCTATCCTTCTCTTTCCCCCTCTTGTCCTATCTTACCTTCTCTTTCCTCTCCCTCTCTTTCCTTCTCTTGGCCTCTCCTTCTCTTGGCCTCTCTTTCTCTCTCTTTCCTTCTGTTGCTCTGTCTCTTTCCCTCTCTTTATCACTTTCCTCTCTTTCCCTCTCTTTCCTTCTCTATCCTTCTCTTTCCTTTTCTTGGCCTCTCTTTCCTTCTCTTTCTCTCTTTCCCTCTCTTTCATTTTCTTTCCATCTCTATCCTTCTCTTTCCCTCTCTTTCCTTCTCTTTCCCTCTCTTTACCCCTTTCCTCTCTGTCCTTCTCTTTCCTTCTCTTTCCCTCTCCATCCTTCTCTTGGCCTCTCTTTCCTTGTCTTTCTCACTCTTTCTCTCTCTTCCCCTCTCTTTCCTTCTCTTTCCCTCTCTTTCCTTCTCTTTCCTCCTCTTTCCCTCTCTTTCCATCTCTTTCCTTCTCTTTCCTTCTCTTTCCTTCTCTTTCCCTGTCTTTCCTTCTCTTTCCCTCTCTTTCCTTCTCTTTCTCTTTCTTTCCTTCTCTATCCCTCTCTGTCCCTCTCTTTCCTTCTCTTTCCTTCTCTTTCTCTCTCTTTCCTTCTGTTGCTCTGACTCTTTCCCTCTCTTCATCACTTTCCTTCTCTTTCCCTCTCTTTCCTTCTCTTTCCCTCTCTTTACCCCTTTCCTCTCTGTCCTTCTCTTTCCTTCTCTTTCCCTCTCCATCCTTCTCTTGGCCTCTCTTTCCTTGTCTTTCTCACTCTTTCTCTCTCTTCCCCTCTCTTTCCTTCTCTTTCCCTCTCTTTCCTTCTCTTTCCTCCTCTTTCCCTCTCTTTCCATCTCTTTCCTTCTCTTTCCTTCTCTTTCCTTCTCTTTCCCTGTCTTTCCTTCTCTTTCCCTCTCTTTCCTTCTCTTTCTCTTTCTTTCCTTCTCTATCCCTCTCTGTCCCTCTCTTTCCTTCTCTTTCCTTCTCTTTCTCTCTCTTTCCTTCTGTTGCTCTGACTCTTTCCCTCTCTTCATCACTTTCCTTCTCTTTCCCTCTCTTTCCTTCTCTTTCCCCCTCTTTCCTTCTCTTTCCTTCTCTTTCCTTCTCTATCCCTCTCTTTCCCTCTCTTTCCTTCTCTTTCCTTCTCTTTCCTTCTCTTTCCCTGTCTTTCCTTCTCTTTCCCTCTCTTTCCTTCTCTTTCTCTTTCTTTCCTTCTCTATCCCTCTCTTTCCCTCTCTTTCCTTCTCTTTCCCTCTCTTCATCACTTTCCTCCTCTTTCCTTCTCTTTCCTTCTCCCTCTCTTTCCTTCTCTTGGCCTCTCCTTCTCTTGGCCTCTCTTTCCTTCTCTTGGCCTCTCTTTCTCTCTCTTTCCTTCTGTTGCTCTGCCTCTTTCCCTCTCTTCATCACTTTCCTTCTCTTTCCCTCTCTTTCCTTCTCACTCTCTTTCCTTCTCTTGGCCTCTCCTTCTCTTGGCCTCTCTTTCTCTCTCTTTCCTTCTGTTGCTCTGCCTCTTTCCCTCTCTTCATCACTTTCCTTCTCTTTCCCTCTCTTTCCTTCTCCCTCTCTTTCCTTCTCTTGGCCTCTCCTTCTCTTGGCCTCTCTTTCCTTCTCTTGGCCTCTCTTTCCTTCTGTTGCTCTGTCTCTTTCCCTCTCTTTATCACTTTCCTTCTCTTTCCTTCTCTATCCTCTTTCCCCCTCTTGTCCTATCTTACCTTCTCTTTCCTCTCCCTCTCCTCCCTTCTCTTTCCCCCTCTTTCCTTCTCTATCCTTCTCTTTCCCCCTCTTGTCCTATCTTACCTTCTCTTTCCTCTCCCCCTCTTTCCTTCTCTATCCTTCTCTTTCCCCCTCTTGTCCTATCTTACCTTCTCTTTCCTCTCCCTCTCTTTCCTTCTCTTGGCCTCTCCTTCTCTTGGCCTCTCTTTCTCTCTCTTTCCTTCTGTTGCTCTGTCTCTTTCCCTCTCTTTATCACTTTCCTCTCTTTCCCTCTCTTTCCTTCTCTATCCTTCTCTTTCCTTTTCTTGGCCTCTCTTTCCTTCTCTTTCTCTCTTTCCCTCTCTTTCCTTTTCTTTCCATCTCTATCCTTCTCTTTCCTTCTCTTTCCTTCTCTTTCCCTCTCTTTCCTTCTCTTTCCTTCTCTTTCCCTCTCTTCATCACTTTCCTTCTCTTTCCCTGTCTTTCCCTCTCTATCCTTCTATTGGCCTCTCTTTCCTTCTCTTTCCCTCTCTATCCTTCTATTGGCCTCTCTTTCCTTCTCTTTCTCTCTCTTTCTCTCTCTTTCCCTCTCTTTCCTTCTCTTTCTCTCTCTTTCCCTCTCTTTCCTTCTCTTTCCTTCTCTTGGACTCTCTTTCCTTCTCTTTCCCTCTCTTTCCTTCTCTTTCCTTCTCTTTCCCTCTCTTCATCACTTTCCTTCTCTTTCCCTGTCTTTCCCTCTCTATCCTTCTATTGGCCTCTCTTTCCTTCTCTTTCCCTCTCTATCCTTCTATTGGCCTCTCTTTCCTTCTCTTTCTCTCTCTTTCTCTCTCTTTCCCTCTCTTTCCTTCTCTTTCTCTCTCTTTCCCTCTCTTTCCTTCTCTTTCCTTCTCTTGGACTCTCTTTCCTTCTCTTTCTCTCTCTTTCCCTCTCTTTCCTTTTCTTTCCATCTCTATCCTTCTCTTGCTTCTCTGTCCTTCTCTTTCCCTCTCTATCCTTCTCTTGGACTCTCTTTCCTTCTCTTTCTCTCTCTTTCCCTCTCTTTCCTTCTCTTTCCCTCTCTATCCTTCTCTTGGCCTCTCTTTCCTTCTCTTTCTCTCTCTTTCCTTCTCTTTCCTTCTCTTTCTCTCTCTTTCCCTCTCTTTCCTTCTCTTTCCTTCTCTTGGACTCTCTTTCCTTCTCTTTCTCTCTCTTTCTCTCTCTTTCCTTCTCTATCCTTCTCTTTCCTTCTCTTTCCTTCTCTTTCCCTCTCTATCCTTCTACTGGAGTAATTAAAGCTACTGGGGAAGAGAGAGAGGTGGGGTAACTAGAGTAATTAAAGCTACTAGGGAAGAGAGAGAGGTGGGGTAACTGGAGTGATTAAAGCTACTGGGGAAGAGAGAGAGGTGGGGTAACTAGAGTATTTAAAGCTACTGGAGAAGAGAGAGAGGCGGGGTAACTGGAGTGATTAAAGCTACTGGGGAAGAGAGAGGTGGGGTGACTAGAGAAATTAAAGCTCCTGGGGAAGAGAGAGAGGTGGGGTAACTGGAGTAATTAAAGCTCCTGGGGAAGAGAGAGAGGTGGGGTAACTGGAGTGATTAAAGCTCCTGGGGAAGAGAGAGAGGTGGGGTAACTGGAGTGATTAAAGCTACTGGGGAAGAGAGAGAGGTGGGGTAACTAGAGTAATTAAAGCTACTGAAAGAGTTTTATGCCACCTATCATTTATCAGAACACAGACTCCCCCTCAGTGCTCCTTACCAGCAGCCTCACTTGTCTCTGTCCATCCGAGTAATAGTGAATCTGTCAGGGGTGACTTAAGAGCCAGGCACCACCTCCGACAGCCAAGTTTCAGAAAAGGACATCACACATGCCTCCCTGTATTCATGTAGATACCGTGAGTTTGCCCGCAATTCGTCCATTTTCCCCATTATTGATTGGACATTGGAGAGCAGGTTAGTTGGAAGCGGAATCTTTGTTTTGTTCCTCCTCAACCTCTGGCCACACCTCCTTTCCTGCTTTCCTCTTAGTAATCCTTCGCCCGGGCTGTTTTGTCTCACCATCTCTGCAGCTATGTCCCCTTTGGTCCATTCTCCCCAATGCGAGTTGTCACATGCAAGAGATCATTTCTGCTATAGCGCAGTGTGTGCTGCCGCCGACTTTCTCAGAAGTCGGCGAATGCTGTTTCAGGTAACAGCAAAAGTAATCCAGGTAGGAGAATGTCCACTGTGCGCACTTCATGTCGCTCTACAGTAGCCTAATCAGTAATCCGATGCAACACAAAACACTATTAAACTACTATAACAAAGCAGCAAAAATGGATGAGTTTAATCATCGAACAAACAAACGCTGCAGGGCACCACTGAAAATTTGACTCAGTGACTCAGACTTGAGATCGCAGGAGTGAATTTGAGAGGAAATTTGATATCATTACAGGCTTTGGTTTTTCCATTTATGTTTTTGAAGTTGGACTTTGTGATGCCATGTCACAATAAAACGAGCATGTGTTTGCATGATTATTGCCTAAGGAAATTCATTTCCATGTGTCTTAACTGTGCTTGGAGTTCAAAAAAGTTAACTCAAAATTAGCTAGCAGTGTAATTAAAAGTCACATGTTTTAAGGAATATATATAAAAAACTACAAATAACCTATAATTTCCATTCTCATAGCATTTATTAAACCTCAAAGGAAGAATTTCAAGGGACCAGAGTAAAACATTCTCAGAACCTCCCTGTAACCTAAAAATTCAAATTCCCAGAACAGGTCAAATTTTCACTTTCTGTTTTACCCGTGAGGAAACATATGGATTCGTTCCCAGAACCAATGCGAAAACAAAAATGTACGTTCACACAACTTCCAAGGAACCAAATGTGCTGACTGGGCCACAAATTTTATGACACAGTCACATAAAAAAATACATGGTTTCATATTAAATGTTTTATTTAAATATTCTATTATCAATATCCAATTTCTCCTCCCAAACCATACCAAAGCAAAAGTCATGGATCACGTTGGATGTAGGTTGCACATAATGGTGATATCGATGACTTGGTAATCATATTATCATCCCACAGAGGGAAACTGAGTAACATACATCAACTTGTACAAGCACACACACACACAAACAAACATGCAAACAGACACACAGAGGACAACAGACAACCATCTGTCTGCACTCTGTGAGTGTCCCTCTATCTGGGGTCGATGGCACCAATGCAAAAGGCTGCCAATTTATGAGCTCCGACCCAACTTTGCTCGAAAATGTACCTTTTTCCTGTTCATCTTTACTTTCTTTGTACAGAAAGTTCATGCTCTTATCACCTATGACCGCCAAGCAGTTTAGGACATCAGATCGTCTGTTACTGACTTACTGACTCGACGTCTCTGGACTCTTTGTTTTCAACGGACCCTAGTTCCCCTCTACAGATTACCAAAGAAGCGCCACCGTCAGAGACTCGGGAGAAGAGCAGGCATCTTGGTTAGATTGAGACACTGAAAAAAGCCACCAGGCACTCCCTTGTAAAATTCTATGCCTCACAGAGACATGGCTCTCCAAGGCGCTACATATCCAACTTGACGGTTTCTCAATGCACCGCCAAAAGACCGAACAACGGAGTGTTGCGCTTATTTGTCAAGGACAACTAGTGTTTCAGCTTCCAGTATGAAGACAATCTCAAGCTGAATACCTCATGGTAATTATTAGACCCTTCTGTCTTCTAAGAGAGTTCTCATATATAATTATCACTGCAGTCTACAACCCATCACAAGCCAACACCACTTTGGCACTCAACGAATACTGTATGGGGCCGTAAACAAAGAAGAAACCACACACCCAGAGGCTGCTTTCCTTGTAGTTGGTATCTTGAACTCAAGAAGATTAAAAGCAGTCTTACCCAAGTTTTACCAGCACGTCTCCTGTGCCACAAGCGGGGCTAAAATTCTGGATCACTTTTATTCAACCCACAGACATGCATACAAGGCCCACCCTAGACCTCCCTTCAGTCAATCAGACCACGATTATACCCTTCTGCTTATCGTTTACAAACAGAAGCTCAAATAGGAAGTACCAATGTCGCGCTCAGTGTATAATTTGTCTGACGAAGTGGAAACTACGTTACAGGATTGTTTTGCAGACTGGAATATGTTTTTCGGGACTCATCCGTCAGCATCAAGGAATTCATATAATCAGTCACAGGTTTTATCAGGAAGTGCATCAACGACATCGTCCACATAGTGTCAATGTTCCCAGTCACAGTAAAGGATACATACTTGACCTCGTCTGCACTATTGGCTTCAAACTAATTCGTATTTCCCCTTACCTGTTCCCACTGTGTGACCACAACATCCTTAATTTCCCTCCAACTCTCTAATCCATCTGCTCTGCCTCTTGACCACGCCCCCACCTGAACTTTCTGCCCAATTCCATACTGCTCTATCTGTCTCCCTCAACTCTCTGACCCCGCTCCAAGCTAAACCTGTCACCTCCTCCTCCTCCTTCTCCTCCCCCTGGTTGACCCCTGAGCTCCGCACCCTGAAGCAAGCTGGCTGCCGCCTGGAGCACCCGAGCAGGAAGTATGGGCTCACTGTCCACGCTGAGGCCAACAAACCCCACATCTCCAGCTACAGAGATGGCCTCAGTGCTGCCAGGTCCACTTACTTCTCCAACATCATCAACAGCTTCACCTTCTCTACTCCCTCAACTGAACTCTGCAACTCCTCCCTTCAGTTTTACAAGGACAAGAACGCCAAAATAAACTCATCACTGACTGATGAATCTCCCTCAGTCACCTATCCCCCTGTCAACCTCCCAACCGTCACCCCTGAAAGCAGGCTCTCCGATTTCGTCCCTCATTGACTCTCCTTATATATCAAAACTCATCATGTCATCCAAGACTACAACTTGCTCCCTGGATCCTCTCCCCACTGTTCTCATCAATGTCTTCCTGCTCTCTGTCCATCCCTGTATCCTCTCCCCACTGTTCTCATCAATGTCTTCCTGCCTGCTCTCTGTCCATCCCTGTATCTTCTCCCCACTGTTCTCATCAATGTCTTCCTGTCTGCTCTCTGTCCATCCCTGTATCCTCTCCCCACTGTTCTCATCAATGTCTTCCTGCTCTCTGTCCATCCCTGTATCCTCTCCCCACTGTTCTCATCAATGTCTTCCTGCTCTCTGTCCATCCCTGTATCCTCTCCCCACTGTTCTCATCAATGTCTTCCTGCCTAGTCTCTGTCCATCCCTGTATCTTCTCCCCACTGTTCTCATCAATGTCTTCCTGTCTGCTCTCTGTCCATCCCTGTATCCTCTCCCCACTGTTCTCATCAATGTCTTCCTGCTCTCTGTCCATCCCTGTATCCTCTCCCCACTGTTCTCATCAATATCTTCCTGCCTCCTCTCTGTCCATCCCTGTATCCTCTCCCCACTGTTCTCATCAATGTCTTCCTGCCTGCTCTCTGTCCATCCCTGTATCCTCTCCCCACTGTTCTCATCAATGTCTTCCTGCCTCCTCTCTGTCCATCCCTGTATCCTCTCCCCACTGTTCTCATCAATGTCTTCCTGCCTGATCTCTGTCCATCCCTGTATCCTCTCCCCACTGTTCTCATCAATGTCTTCCTGCTCTCTGTCCATCCCTGTATCCTCTCCCCACTGTTCTCATCAATGTCTTCCTGCCTGATCTCTGTCCATCCCTGTATCCTCTCCCCACTGTTCTCATCAATGTCTTCCTGCCTGCTCTCTGTCCATCCCTGTATCCTCTCCCCACTGTTCTCATCAATGTCTTCCTGCTCTCTGTCCATCCCTGGATCCTCTCCCCACTGTTCTCATCAATGTCTTCCTGCTCTCTGTCCATCCCTGTATCCTCTCCCCACTGTTCTCATCAATGTCTTCCTGCTCTCTGTCCATCCCTGTATCCTCTCCCCACTGTTCTCATCAATGTCTTCCTGCTCTCTGTCCATCCCTGTATCCTCTCCCCACTGTTCTCATCAATGTCTTCCTGCCTGCTCTCTGTCCATCCCTGTATCTTCTCCCCACTGTTCTCATCAATGTCTTCCTGCTCTCTGTCCATCCCTGTATCCTCTCCCCACTGTTCTCATCAATGTCTTCCTGCTCTCTGTCCATCCCTGTATCCTCTCCCCACTGTTCTCATCAATGTCTTCCTGCTCTCTGTCATCCCTGTATCCTCTCCCCACTGTTCTCATCAATGTCTTCCTGCTCTCTGTCCATCCCTGTATCCTCTCCCCACTGTTCTCATCAATGCCTGCCTGCTCTCTGTCCATATCTCACACACACCGTCAACCTCTCCCTTGCCCACTGAACTGTCCCCTCCAACTAAAAAACAGCTGCAGTCATCCCCATCTTTAAAAAACCAGGACTTGACACCACCATCCCAAATAACTTCTGCCCCATTTCCAACCTCCAATTCCTTACCAAGACTCTGGAACGTGAGTGCTCAACATTGATAAAACAGAACTCTAATTCATAGGCACCAAAACCACCCTCACCAAAGCTGGCAACCTCACCCTCACCATTGATGACACCCCTGTCTCTCCCTCCCTCCCTCCCTCCCTCCCTCCCTCCCTCCCTCCCTCCCTCCCTCCCTCCCTCCCTCCCTCCCTCCCTCCCTCCACGCATGCAACCTTGCCATCATCATGGACTCCACAAAGTCAGGTCCTCCCTCTCCCATCATGTAGCTGAAACCCTCACATACATGCATTAATCTCCTCCTGTCTTGACTACTGCAACACACTACTCTAAAACTACAAAGCCCCTCAGCACCTTTCACCCCCTTAACTTTCAGAACCCACCCCACCCACGCACACAGATACAAGCAACGAAATACACTACTAAGACAGTCTTCTCTTCACCGTAGTGAGCATCCCCTAATCCAAATCCCTACCCTACCCCTTTACCCTAAACCCTGTTCATATCCAAACCCCAAAGCCTTCAGCGGGATGCAGGGTGGTATGCTGCTGACTACCTTAGAGTTCATAAGAACTGCCTAAAGGGTTATTTCCCGATGGCACTCAGTCTGTAATCATGAAGTGCTTTGAAAGGCTGGTCAAGGCACACATTAACACCATCATACCAGACACGCTAACATATGTGCCGCACTGGGGTGTGTGCATAGTCCCCTGCTGTACTCCCATGACCGTGTAGCCACGCGTGACTCCAACAGCATTGTTAAGTTTGCTACCACGACAGTGGTAGGCCTGATCATTGACCACAATGAGCGAGTCAGAAACCTGGCAGTGTGGTGCCAGGACAACAATCTCTCCCTCAATGTCAACAAGACCAAGGAGCTGATTGTGGTCCTATTTTGCTACCTGACAACTTTACGGGTTTCACTTTTTAATTACCGTTCATATATTTATTTTTTCCTCGACTTTTTCACTCCGGACGCTTTATCTGGACACGATTCGTCAGGACCTCCAACAGCCGAAGCTAAGTAGTAACATTAACATGATGCCTTCTAATTGCAGCCGCTGTGCTCGCCTTACGGCGAGGATAGCTGTACTGCAAGCCCAGCTTCAGACGCAATCGTTAGGCAAGGGTAATTTCAGTGTAGGAAAGGATGAAACAGCGTCTGTGCCACCAGTAAGTACAGATAGTAGTATAAATCCCCTGGCACAGTCCCCGCAGCCGGACAACTTTCTCACGGTTTCTGGAAGGAAATGCTGTAGGAACGCTCAACCGGTGTCGCTCATTCAGCAGACAGAAACTTTCAACCGGTTCTCCCCATTAAGCAGCGGGTCGGTGTCAGAGGCCGAGTCTTCTCTGGTCTCTACTCCTCCCGTTACGGGGTCTGAGACGCCGAAGCTTCCCACCATTAGCTCTGACAAATTGAAAACTCTAGTCATTGGCGACTCCATTACCCGCAGTATTAGACTTAAAGCGAATCATCCAGCGATCATACACTGTTTACCCGGGGGCAGGGCTACCGACGTTAAGGCTAATCTGAAGATGGTGCTGGCTAAAGCTAAAACTGGCGAGTGTAGAGAGTATAGAGATATTGTTATCCACGTCGGCACCAACGATGTTAGGATGAAACAGTCAGAGATCACCAAGCGCAACATAGCTTCTGCGTGCATATCAGCTAGAAAGATGTGTCGGCATCGAGTAATTGTCTCTGGCCCCCTCCCAGTTAGGGGGAGTGATGAGCTCTACAGCAGAGTCTCACAACTCAATCGCTGGTTGAAAACTGTTTTCTGCCCCTCCCAAAAGATAGAATTTGTAGATAATTGGCCCTCTTTCTGGGACTCGCCCACAAACAGGACCAAGCCTGACCTGCTGAGGAGTGACGGACTCCATCCTAGCTGGAGGGTGCTCTCATCTTATCTGCCAACATAGACAGGGCTCTAACTCCTCTAGCTCCACAATGAAATAGGGTGCAGGCCAGGCAGCAGGCTATTAGCCAGCCTGCCAGCATAGTGGAGTCTGCCACTAGCATAGTTAGTGTAGTCAGCTCAGCTATCACCATTGAGACCGTGTCTGTGCCTCGACCTGGGTTGGGCAAAACTAAACATGGCGGTGTTCGCCTTAGCAATCTCACTAGGATAAAGACCACCTCCATTCCTGTCATTACTGAAAGAGATCATGATACCTCACATCTCAAAATAGGGCTACTTAATGTTAGATCCCTTACTTCAAAGGCAATTATAGTCAATGAACTAATCACTGATCATAATCTTGATGTGATTGGCCTGACTGAAACATGGCTTAAGCCTGATGAATTTACTGTGTTAAATGAGGCCTCACCTCCTGGCTACACTAGTGACCATATCCCCGTGCATCCCGCAAAGGCGGAGGTGTTGCTAACATTTACGATAGCAAATTTCAATTTACAAAAAAAAATGACGTTTTCGTCTTTTGAGCTTCTAGTCATGAAATCTATGCAGCCTACTCAATCACTTTTTATAGCTACTGTTTACAGGCCTCCTGGGCCATATACAGCGTTTCTCACTGAGTTCCCTGAATTCCTATCAGACCTTGTAGTCATTGCAGATAATATTCTAATCTTTGGTGACTTTAATATTCACATGGAAAAGTCCACAGACCCACTCCAAAAGGCTTTTGGAGCCATCATCGACTCAGTGGGTTTTGTCCAACATGTCTCTGGACCCACTCACTCTCACAGTCATACGCTGGACCTAGTTTTGTCCCATGGAATAAATGTTGTGGATCTTAATGTTTTTCCTCATAATCCTGGACTATCAGACCACCATTTTATTACGTTTGCAATTGCAACAAATAATCTGCTCAGACCCCAACCAAGGAACATCAAAAGTCGTGCTATAAATTCACAGACAACACAAAGATTCCTTGATGCCCTTCCAGACTCCCTCTGCCTACCCAAGGACGCCAGAGGACAAAAATCCGTTAACCACCTAACTGAGGATCTCAATTTAACCTTGCGCAATACCCTAGATGCAGTTGCACCCCTAAAAACTAAAAAAATGTCTCATAAGAAACTAGCTCCATGGTACACAGAAAATACCCGAGCTCTGAAGCAAGCTTCCAGAAAATTGGAACGGAAATGGCGCCACACCAAACTGGAAGTCTTCCGACTAGCTTGGAAGGATGGTACCGTGCAGTACCGAAGAGCCCTTACTGCTGCTCGATCGTCCTATTTTTCTAACTTAATTGAGGAAAATAAGAACAATCCGAAATTCCTTTTTGATACTGTGGCAAAGCTAACTAAAAAGCAGCATTCCCCAAGAGGGATGACTTGCACTTTAGCAGTGATAAATTCATGAACTTCTTTGAGGAAAAGATTATGATTATTAGAAAGCAAATTACGGACTCCTCTTTAAACCTGCGTATTCCTCCAAACCTCAGTTGTCCTGAGTCTGCACAACTCTGCCAGGACCTAGGATCAAGAGAGACGCTCAAGTGTTTTAGTACTATATCTCTTGACACAATGATGAAAATAATCATGGCCTCTAAACCTTCAAGCTGTATACTGGACCCTATTCCAACTAAACTACTGAAAGAGCTGCTTCCTGTGCTTGGCCCTCCTATGTTGAACATAATAAACGGCTCTCTATCCACTGGATGTGTACCAAACTCACTAAAAGTGGCAGTAATAAAGCCTCTCTTGAAAAAGCCAAACCTTGACCCAGAAAATATAAAAAACTATCGGCCTATATCGAATCTTCCATTCCTCTCAAAGATTTTAGAGAAGGCTGTTGCGCAGCAACTCACTGCCTTCCTGAAGACAAACAATGTATACGAAATGCTTCAGTCTGGTTTTAGACCCCATCATAGCACTGAGACGGCACTTGTGAAGGTGGTAAATGACATTTTGATGGCATCGGACCGAGGCTCTGCATCTGTCCTCGTGCTCCTAGACCTTAGTGCTGCTTTTGATACCATCGATCACCACATTCTTTTGGAGAGATTGGAAACCCAAATTGGTCTACACGGACATGTTCTGGCCTGGTTTAGGTCTTATCTGTCGGAAAGATATCAGTTTGTCTCTGTGAATGGTTTGTCCTCTGACAAATCAACTGTACATTTCGGTGTTCCTCAAGGTTCTGTTTTAGGACCACTATTGTTTTCACTATATATTTTACCTCTTGGGGATGTTATTCGAAAACATAATGTAAACTTTCACTGCTATGCGGATGACACACAGCTGTACATTTCAATGAAACATGGTGAAGCACCAAAATTGCCCTCGCTAGAAGCATGTGTTTCAGACATAAGGAAGTGGATGGCTGCAAACTTTCTACTATTAAACTCGGACAAAACAGAGATGCTTGTTCTAGGTCCCAAGAAACAAAGAGATCTTCTGTTGAATCTGACAATTAATCTTAATGGTTGTACAGTCGTCTCAAATAAAACTGTGAAGGACCTCGGCGTTACTCTGGACCCTGATCTCTCTTTTGAAGAACATATCAAGACCATTTCGAGGACAGCTTTTTTCCATCTACGTAACATTGCAAAAATCAGAAACTTTCTGTCCAAAAATGATGCAGAAAAATTAATCCATGCTTTTGTCACTTCTAGGTTAGACTACTGCAATGCTCTATTTTCCGGCTACCCGGATAAAGCACTAAATAAACTTCAGTTAGTGCTAAATACGGCTGCTAGAATCCTGACTAGAACCAAAAAATTTGATCATATTACTCCAGTGCTAGCCTCTCTACACTGGCTTCCTGTCAAAGCAAGGGCTGATTTCAAGGTTTTACTGCTAACCTACAAAGCATTACATGGGCTTGCTCCTACCTACCTCTCTGATTTGGTCCTGCCGTACATACCTATACGTACGCTACGGTCACAAGACGCAGGCCTCCTAATTGTCCCTAGAATTTCTAAGCAAACAGCTGGAGGCAGGGCTTTCTCCTATAGAGCTCCATTTTTATGGAACGGTCTGCCTACCCATGTCAGAGACGCAAACTCGGTCTCAACCTTTAAGTCTTTACTGAAGACTCATCTCTTCAGTGGGTCATATGATTGAGTGTAGTCTGGCCCAGGAGTGGGAAGGTGAACGGAAAGGCTCTGGAGCAACGAACCGCCCTTGCTGTCTCTGCCTGGCCGGTTCCCCGTTTTCCACTGGGATTCTCTGCCTCTAACCCTGTTACGGGGGCTGAGTCACTGGCTTGCTGGGGCTCTCTCGTGCCGTCCCTGGGGGATGCGTCACCTGGGTGGGTTGATTCACTGTTGTGGTCGGCCTGTCTGGGTTCCCCCCACCCCTTGGGTTGTACCGTGTCGGAGATCTTTGTGGGCTATACTCGGCCTTGTCTCAGGATGGTAAGTTGGTGGTTGAAGATTTCCCTCTAGTGGTGTGGGGGCTGTGCTTTGGCAAAGTGGGTGGGGTTATATCCTTCCTGTTTGGCCCTGTCCGGGGTGTCCTCGGATGGGGCCACAGTGTCTCCTGACCCCTCCTGTCTCAGCCTCCAGTATTTATGCTGCAGTAGTTTATGTGTCGGGGGCTAGGGTCAGTTTGTTTATCTGGAGTACTTCTCCTGTCCTATTCGGTGTCCTGTGTAAATCTAAGTGTGCGTTCTCTAATTCTCTCCTTCTCTCTTTCTTTCTCTCTCTCGGAGGACCTGAGCCCTAGAACCATGCCCCAGGACTACCTGACATGATGACTCCTTGCTGTCCCCAGTCCACCTGGCCATGCTGCTGCTCCAGTTTCAACTGGCCTGGGCCCTAGGACCATGTCCCAGGACTACCTGACATGAGGACTCCTTGCTGTCCCCAGTCCACCTGGCCATGCTCCTGCTCCAGTTTCAACTGTTCTGCCTTACTATTATTCAACCATGCTGGTCATTTATGAACATTTGAACATCTTGGCCACGTTCTGTTATAATCTCCACCTGGCACAGCCAGAAGAGGACTGGCCACCCCACATATGCTCTCTCTAATTCTCTCTTTCTTTCTCTCTCTCGGAGGACCTGAGCCCTAGGACCGTGCCCCAGGACTACCTGACATGATGGCTCCTTGCTGTCCCCAGTCCATCTGACTGTGCTGCTGCTCCAGTTTCAACTGTTCTGCCTTATTATTATTTGACCATGCTGGTCATTTATGAACATTTGAACATCTTGGTCATGTTCTGTTATAATCTCTACCCGGCACAGCCAGAAGAGGACTGGCCACCCCACATAGCCCGGTTCCTCTCTAGGTTTCTTCCTAGGTTTTGGCCTTTCTAGGGAGTTTTTCCTAGCCACCGTGCTTTTACACCTGCATTGTTTGCTGTTTGGGGTTTTAGGCTGGGTTTCTGTACAGCACTTTGAGATATCAGCTGATGTACGAAGGGCTATATAAATAAATTTGATTTGATTTGATTTGATTTGATTTGTGGACTAGAAAGAGGGTAGATCACACACCTATCCACATCGACTGGGCTGTAGTTGAGCGGGTCAAGTTCCTCGGTGTCCACATCACTAAGGACCTAACATGGTCCACACACAAACCCTCAGTAGTGAAGAGGACACGGCAGTCTATTCTTGTTCTGAGAAATGAAGGCTATTCCAGGCTAGAAATTGCCTAGAAACTCTTGATCTCATACCAAACTGTGTACTACCACAACAGAGTTCCTCTGTCCGGTGTCTGTGTTCTTTTTCCCATCTTAATCTTTACTTTTTATTGGCCAGTGTGAGATCTGTTTTTTTCTTTGCAACTCTGCCTAGAAGGACAGCCTCTTCACTGTTTCCCACTCCTCTTTCTATTCTGATTAGTGCCAGTTTGCGCTATTCTGTGAAGGGAGTAGTACACAACGTTGTACGAGATCTTCAGTTTCTTGGTAATTTCTCGCATGGAATTTCTTAATGTCTCAGAACTAGAAAAGACTGATGAGTTTCTATAAGGACACGAGGCGAAACCCAAATGCAGACATAGGAAGCAGATGGTTGAGCCCCAATATTGATTCATCCAAGGGGTAGGCAAAAGGTAGGCCAGGGACAGGCGAGAGTTAATAAACCGGGTCAGAGTTCAAAACGGGACCAGACGAAGGGCAGTCTCGAGGTTAGGCCAGGCAGGGGTTCACTAACCAGATCCGAGTCAAAACAGTACAAGGGGATAGGCAGGCTTGAAGACAGAACAGGCAGAGTGGTCAGGCAGGCGGGTTTGGAGTCAGTACAAGCAAGGGTCAAAACCAGGAGGACTAGAACCAAAATAGACTGGGAAAAAATAGGAGCGAGGAAAAACGCTGGTTGACTTGGCACAGAGAGACAGGAAACACAGGGATATATACACTGGGGATAATAAGCAACACCTCGAAGGGGTGGAGACAATAACAAGGACAGGTGAAACAGATCAGAGTGTGACAGTTTTAGAAGAAAGTTATTTGTTTCTGTCCGTTTTGAGCGTGTAATCGAACCCACAAAATGTGGATGCTCCAGATACTCAACTAGTCTAAGGAAGGCCAGTTTTATTGCTTCTTTCTTCAGAACAACAGTTTTCAGCTGTGCTAACATAATTGCAAAAGGGTTTTCTAATGATCCAAATTTACCGTTTCCGTCTACAATACTCATTTATTTAGAATTTCTGATCAATTTGATGTCATTTTAATTGACAACATGTAATGCGTGTATATGGGAGGCGAAGTGCAGGAGAGCGGAGTAATATAAACAGGCTCACTTTAATACCGGTTACCAAAATGACAGCACATAAGACATACAAGTGCCAAAACACGGTCTAAAATAAAAGTGCAACGCCTGACAATAATCCACGTAACAAAATAACAATCACTCACAAATACAACATGGGGAACAGAGGGTTAAATAATAAACAAGTAATTGAGTGAAGCCATGTGTGAAAGACAAAGACAGAACAAATGGAAAATGAAAAGTAGATCGGCGGTGGCTAGAAAGCCAGCAACGTCGAGCGCCGCCCGAACAAGGAGAGGGACCGACTTCAGCGGGAGTCGTGACACAACAAAAGTAGCTTTTCTTTCAAAAACAAGGACATTTCTAAGTGACCCCAAACTTTTGAACAGTAGTATATCTCAGTAGTATAACTCAGTACTAAATTAATTATCTGATCCTTTGATTGGGTGGACAACATGTAAGTTCATGCTGCAAGACCTCTGATAGGCTGGAGGATGTCCTCTGGAAGTTGTCATAATTACTATGTAAGTCTATGGAGGGCAGTGAGAACCTTCTAGGTTTTGTATTTTTACTTTATTTGAATAGGCAAGTCAGTTGAGAACAAATTCTTATTTTCAATGACAGCCCAGGAACAGTGGGTTAACTGCATGTTCAGGGGCAGAACGACAGATTTGTACCTGGTCAGCTCAGGATTTGACCTGGCAACCTTTCGGTTACCAGTCCAACACTCTAACCATTAGGCTACCCTGCCGCCCCAATGTACCCAGTCCGGAAGCTAGCTTCCAGCTACACCGTGGTGCTGATGATTCTACTTTACTTTTTTATCAATTATTTGGTGATGTGATTATATTTACTATAGTTTAATCTATGCTTTTTGTTACATTTTACAATTGACATTGTTATGATATTCACTGAGAATTATGGCACTCCCCTTCCTCCTCTGAGGAGCTTCTACTAATGCAGACACAACACACTCACACGTATTGATGCCACACACACACACACACACACACACACACACACACACACACACACACACACACACACACACACACACACACACACACACACACACACACACACACACACACACACACACACACACACACACACACACACACACACACACACACACACACACACACACACACACACACACACACACAGTATATCCTGATGCCTAGTCATTTTACCCCTGCCTACATGTACTCCTGGTATATAGTTTAATTCTTGTGTGTTTTATTTCTCATGTTTAATTGATTATTTTTTTTAAAACTCTGCATCATTTGGAAATAGCTTGTAAGTAAGCATTTCACGGTAAGGTCTAAACCTGTTGTATTCGGTACATGTGACAAATAATTATTGATTTTGATTTGACTTGCAATTGCTGTGTGTGTTTATGGCTCCGTCAGGTAGCCCTTGCCATTTGTCAACATTTCTAATTTGTTGCAGAGCCATGTGAAGCAGAGGAACTAACTGCGAGCTCATCAAAAGTGGTCTGAGAATACTGATGACCAAGTGTCACCAGACACTGCCCATCTGGTGTGTGGCTCGGTTACAGAGGTCGAAGGACTGGAGTCGCTGTGGTCGTTACACGGTCATTCTGATTGGCTGGTCATGATTAACATCAGATGGGCTCTCTCTAAAACTGATTGGATTTTAATGATGGTTGAATGAGATTTGATATGGTTGACTTGATATGTTCTCACTTGCTTTGACCCATCTATGTCCAATTTGCAGTACAATGTGTCTTTGTGATTACCGGTAGTTCATTATTACAGTACAGCTATTACGGTAAAGACTGCTTGAAATAATATTGTGGTGAGTGGTGACACCATACGCAGCACAGTTTACAGTAATATCACCTGGTAAAACAATCAACATGACCAGCATTCTTTGGTAATGCTCTCTTCATTCATATTACATCTGTGGAATTACTACCAGCTAGCTAGCCTTCTGGTGGCAATGATATGAAGGAATTTCATCTTCAGAAGCCGGGCCATGGCAGACTGTTATTGGTAGCATTTGGTAATGCATGAGTCACTCTCTCAGTAGGAGAAGACCGGATTGACTGACTGAAGATACACCTCCGTCAGTCCCCAAACTCATCCTCCCCGAAACAATCGCCTAATATCTATCCTTCCATCTTCAGAAGAGAGGAGAGAGATAGAGAGATGAGATTAGTGAAAAATAGAAAGATGTTTGGCTCAGAAGGAACAGGACAAGCTATCAAGTACACAGGGAGAGTGGATGAATTCAAAGCCTGACAAATAATGAATTAATACATTTTGGCTGGAATTCTGTTTTTCCAATTTTGAGGACTTAAATGTTAGTCTTGTCTTTGTTTATTAGTGTTTATGTTGACTATCATTCAAATGTGACTTTTAAATGTTTCTCAAATCAATATCAACATACTCATCTTCACCAACGATTAAGAGAATGATGCATCAACATTACTGGGAATCAGTTAACACACACGCACAGTGATGTGTAGGCTTGCCCTCTTGTTAACCCAATGAAGACACGGCTAACAAAGGCTTCTGATAAAGCCCACTTCTGTGATCTGTGGGGTAAATGTTCTCTCCTGCATACACAGATTTAGTTAGTTACTGAACCTTAACAGTGGGAGTTTATTGATGCATGACGACTGTGTTCGCTGGCAGAATCCTAGGCTGGGATGATGCCAATAAGGACAACACACAGGAATGTGACGTAGATGGAGTCATCTCATTGGCTACTCTGTTGTAGATGGACTCATCTTATTGGCTACTCTGTCGTAGATGGATTCATCTTATTGGCTACTCTGTCGTAGATGGATTCATCTTATTGGCTACTCTGTCGTAGATGGATTCATCTTATTGGCTACTCTGTCGTAGATGGAGTTATCTTATTGGCTACTCTGTGGTAGATGGATTCATCTTATTGGCTACTCTGTGGTAGATGGATTCATCTTATTGGCTACTCTGTGGTAGATGGATTCATCTTATTGGCTACTCTGTGGTAGATGGATTCATCTTATTGGCTACTCTGTGGTAGATGGATTCATCTTATTGGCTACTCTGTGGTAGATGGATTCATCTTATTGGCTACTCTGTGGTAGATGGATTCATCTTATTGGCTACTCTGTGGTAGATGGATTCATCTTATTGGCTACTCTGTGGTAGATGGATTCATCTTATTGGCTACTCTGTGGTAGATGGATTCATCTTATTGGCTACTCTGTGGTAGATGGATTCATCTTATTGGCTACTCTGTGGTAGATGGAGTCATCTTATTGGCTACTCTGTGGTAGATGGATTCATCTTATTGGCTACTCTGTGGTAGATGGATTCATCTTATTGGCTACTCTGTGGTAGATGGAGTCATCTTATTGGCTACTCTGTGGTAGATGGATTCATCTTATTGGCTACTCTGTGGTAGATGGATTCATCTTATTGGCTACTCTGTGGTAGATGGATTCATCTTATTGGCTACTCTGTGGTAGATGGATTCATCTTATTGGCTACTCTGTGGTAGATGGATTCATCTTATTGGCTACTCTGTGGTAGATGGATTCATCTTATTGGCTACTCTGTGGTAGATGGATTCATCTTATTGGCTACTCTGTGGTAGATGGAGTCATCTTATTGGCTACTCTGTGGTAGATGGATTCATCTTATTGGCTACTCTGTGGTAGATGGATTCATCTTATTGGCTACTCTGTGGTAGATGGAGTCATCTTATTGGCTCTATACCCAGTATACATTGTGTGATCTGTTTGCTTTTCCACTCAACTTTATTGCAAATGTCAAAGCGGGAGTCATGATGAAAGCTCTCTACTCAGGGTGCCCACCCACTCTGTCCACAGTGAGTGAAAACGTGCTTTGGTGATGACATGTCATAAAATACATTTCACCAAGACAAATATGATTCTTCCTGTCCTGTATCATTCGGTGGTGTATTTCTCTAACATATCATTAGAAGTCAGACTTCCTAACCTAATATGTCCGATAATAAGCACATAGCTCTGTTGACAGAGATTATTGCGACTTTTGAGGATTTTAAATGGATTTGACATCCTCCACAAAGTTCTTTCCGCAGGTCGCAAAAAGCTAAATTAACATGACAAGAGCTGAATGAAATGTAAAAGGCTTTCCAAAATGCTCCGTTGACAGTTCACAGAGATACGCTAGATTTCACATGAATATGAAAAGCCTACGCTGAAATATGAAAAGAATACGTCCCGTCTCACATTCGATACCGATCTTACCTCTATATTGTTTTCTGTCCTCCGGATTTGAGAAGAAAGATGATGAGTTCAATAATAAGCCTTAATTCTCTCTCACAGCATACAGCCTCACGGACACAATGTTATGTTCAGATTCGTACCACTTTTTTTTCCTCAGTCCTCCATTGATTTAATCAACCTATTCTTGTCCATTCTACAAGGGTAAAACTCCAGTCCATTTTAAAAAGGATTATGATAGAGACATGGTTTTCTAAGAGGAGTATCTATACAATTAACATATTGCTTTACCCATTGGTCGAACAATGCATTTTTGATAGAGACTATTTTGTTTGATGAAAAAAAACTTCTGATGTGACTGTGCTACAGTTAGGTTTAGGGTTAGATTTGAGTCTAGGGTTAGGTTTAGGGTTAGATTTGAGTCTAGGGTTAGGTTTAGGGTTAGATTTGAGTCTAGGGTTAGGTTTAGGGTTAGATTTGAGTCTAGGGTTAGGTTTAGGGTTAGATTTGAGTCTAGGGTTAGGTTTAGGGTTAGATTTGAGTCTAGGGTTAGGTTTAGATTTGAGGTCAGGGTTAGGGTTAGATTTGAGATCAGGGTTAGGTTTAGGGTTAGATTTGAGTCTAGGGTTAGGTTTAGGGTTAGATTTGAGTCTAGGGTTAGGTTTAGGGTTAGATTTGAGTCTAGGGTTAGGTTTATGATACATTCTGTTTATTGAGGTTTTACACCTTGAATTGCACTGGCCTATTGCAGTCTCCTCTGTTATTGTTTCCAATCCTGGGATCGTGAAGGAATTTGTGTATGTGTGAACATGTAAAATGACCTGGGCTGATCAAGGGAAGGCGAGAGCTCAGGGTGCAAGCATTCCGCCTGGCTCTCCTGATGGAGCCCCCCCCCCGATCCTCCAACTAAAGATGTATCAATAATGAACCTTTTATTTCATTTTTCCATTCAGACCTAGTGGAGCAAAATAATGAAGGGAGTGGCTATCCACTTGAATTCTGTGGCCATTCTCTGGGCTATGATCCAGGATGAAATAGTTTCTAGCCCAGTGATATTCAGGTGTATAATGGGGTGAATTTGGAAATGTTGGACTAAATCTGTGGGCAATTTGTTATTATTGATTGTGTATAGGTGGTGTTTGAGACATGTTAGAATTGCAAACCAGGTTTCACCGACATAAATTTGATCACATAGTGAACAGGTGATTGCATAAACAATGTTGGTGCTGTTTATGTTCATCAGTTGTTTGATTGGACTGGAGGTGTGTGCGTGTGGGTTGTGTATGTTTGTCATTTATCTATAGTAATGATGTTCCATGGGTAATGAGGGAGAAGGCCTGTTGGAAAATGTTTCATGAACTAGCAGGTCCTTCATGTTTGGGGTCCTCTTGTAAACTGAGATGGGTGGTGTCAGGACCCGGTTACGAACCCAGGTCTCCGGAGTGAGAAACAGTCACTTAACCAACTGAGCCACGAATAGTCGGCAGAACCGAGAAGATGAGGCAGACACAGCAGTACTTGAGACGGTGTATTTAATGAAGTAAAAAAGTGAAGTCCTTCAGGAAAACATGTAACTCCACAACCTCAAAAGGAATTCCACAAGAACAAAGGTAATCCTCCAAGACAAAAAGGTAAATCCACAAGGTGGAAGGTAAAGCATAAAAAGCCTCGAAAGATACTCAAAAATAAATAAACAAGAACAAAAAACAGAATTCCACAAGATAGTCCACCGGGATCAACAAGAGTACACAGAATACTAGGGCTGGGTGCAAACATACAAACACAGAGCAAATAACTGAGGAAAACTAAGGGTTTAAATACAATCAGGGGAAACGAGGCACAGGTGCAAATAATAATGGGGATCAAGGGAAAAAAAAGGTCTAAAAGCACAATGGGGGCATCTACTGACCAAAAACCGGAACAACCCTGGCCAAATCCTGACAGGTGGGGAACGGTTGTGATGGGAGGATTGTATGTTGTGTACTCGAAAATGCGCTTTTCAGTCTAGAATGTATGCATTGGTTTGTATGTGAATAAGTGCTAATGATAGGTACCCTCTGGGGTTCAGGCCCTGTAGGTTTGAGTCTAGGGTTAGATTTGAGAACAGGGTTACGGTTAGATTTGAGATCAGGGTTAGGTTTAGATTTGAGAACAGGGTTAGGGTTAGATTTGAGGTCAGGGTTAGGTTTAGATTTGAGGTCAGGGTTAGGGTTAGATTTGAGATCAGGGTCAGGTTTAGATTTGAGGTCAGGGTTAGGGTTAGATTTGAGATCAGGGTTAGGTTTAGATTTGAGGCAACGGTTAGGGTTAGATATGAGGCCAGGATTAGACATGAGGCTAGGGTAAGAGTTAGATTTGAGACAAGGGTTAGGGTTAGAAGTGAGGCCAGGATTAGGGTAAGATTTGAGGCTAGGGCTAGATTTGAGGCTAGGGTTAGACATGAGGCTAGGTTAAGAGTTAGATTTGAGGCATGGGTTAGGGTTAGATTTGAGGCCAGGATTAGTGTAAGATTTGAGGCTAGGGTTAGATTTGAGGCTAGGGTAAGAGATAGATTTGAGGCCAGGATTAGACATGAGGCTAGGGTAAGAGTTAGATTTGAGGCAAGGGTTAGGGTTAGATTTGAGGCCAGGATTAGGGTAAGATTTGAGGCTAGGGTTAGATTTGAGGCTAGGGTTAGACATGAGGCTAGGGTAAGAGTTAGATTTGAGGCTAGGGTTAGGGTAAGATTTGAGGTTAAGGTTAGAGTTAGATTTGAGGCCGAGGTTAGGGTTAGACATGAGGCTAGGGTTAGAGTTAGATTTGAGGCAAAGGTTAGACATGAGGCTAGGGTAAGAGTTAGATTTGAGGCTAGGGTTAGGGTTAGATTTGAGGTTAGGTTTGAACTGTGACATGGACATCAAACTAGGGTTAGGATCAGATTTGAGGCCAGGATTAGGGTAAGATTTGAGGTTAAGGTTAGAGTTAGATTTGAGGCCGAGGTTAGGGTTAGACATGAGGCTAGGGTTAGAGTTAGATTTGAGGCAAGGGTTAGACATGAGGCTAAGGTAAGAGTTAGATTTGAGGCTAGGGTTAGGGTTAGATTTGAGGTTAGGTTTGAACTGTGACATGGACATCAAACTAGGGCCAGGATTAGACATGAGGCTAGGGTAAGAGTTAGATTTGAGGCAAGGGTTAGGGTTAAATTTGAGGCCAGGATTAGGGTAAGATTTGAGCCTAGGGCTAGATTTGAGGCTAGGGTTAGACATGAGGCTAGGGTAAGAGTTAGATTTGAGGCATGGGTTAGGGTTAGATTTGAGGCCAGGATTAGTGTAAGATTTGAGGCTAGGGTTAGATTTGAGGCCAGGATTAGACATGAGGCTAGGGTAAGAGTTAGATTTGAGGCAAGGGTTAGGGTTAGATTTGAGGCCAGGATTAGGGTAAGATTTGAGGCTAGGGTTAGATTTGAGGCTAGGGTTAGACATAAGGCTAGGGTAAGAGTTAGATTTGAGACTAGGGTTAGGGTAAGATTTGAGGTTAATGTTAGAGTTAGATTTGAGGCCGAGGTTAGGGTTAGACATGAGGCTAGGGTTAGAGTTAGATTTGAGGCAAGGGTTAGGGTTAGACATGAGGCTAGGGTTAGAGTTAGATTTGAGGCAAGGGTTAGACATGAGGCTAAGGTAAGAGTTAGATTTGAGGCTAGGGTTAGGGTTAGATTTGAGGTTAGGTTTGAACTGTGACATGGACATCAAACTAGGGTTAGGATTAGATTTGAGGCTAGGGTGGAAAGGATGTAGACATGAAGCTAGGGTTAGGGTAAGGTTTGAGGTTAGGGTCAGGGTTGAACCAGGGAGTGGACATGAAGTTAGGTTTTACCCTGATGCTAGATCTGTGGTTATTTCCAAGACCTCAGACTGCAAGGGTACGAGCCTCATGAAAAGGATTGATAAACTGCAAGTCAAATTCCTTTTTGATGAAATGTTTAAAATCTAAACAGGGCTGTGACAGCAGAGAACATGGATGAAAGCTGGGGCAAATTTTTCATCTGGACGTTTTGCAGCAGAAAGCAAATATTTGCGTAGCTCCTCGCTTTGTGGCTATAACTCTTCCCAGATCGCTGGGCAAGAACTGGTGGTTGGCCAAACTGTGGACTCTCTCTCTCTCTCTCTCTCTCAGAGTATTGATGTGATACCCAGCTGACAGGGGGAAAGACCAACCTGGAAACTCCACAAGAGACCAGGCAAGTCAGCCAATATATCAGGGATAACACACACACACACACACACACACACACACACACACACACACACACACACACACACACACACACACACACACACACACACACACACACACACACACACACACACACACACACACACACACACACACACACACACACACACACACACACACACACACACACACACACACACACACACACACACACACACACACACACACACACACACACACACACACACACACACACACACACACACACACACACACACCTTTCTGCTCCATCCATCATCTGAGATGTCCCTAAAGTGTGTTGGGACAGGATTAGGACAAGCTTTGAGGTGTTATTCTGATTGCTGTACACCTCTAACATATGGTTTCCCCCTGCTCTGCCTCCAGATGACATTCCTAACTGGCCACTCCTATCAAAAAACCCCACAGCAAATCAGAATGCAGAATTTACATAGCGTGCAGGCCGACCGCTACGAACTGATCAAAAAGACTGTGGCGTAACCTTAACCCTTAACAGCCGTTTGTCATAAGCAAGTGAAGATATGAACGATCCGTATAGTGTCTTCACATTCATGTATCCAGACAAGGATCTCACCGTTGCACAGCTGACAGAACAACGTGATTAGGTAGACATGCTGAGAGAGGTTCTAAGCACTGATCAAAGTAGACAATGTCTTTTATCATGTGTTCCTGTACAGTGGTTGGCCACTGACAGACAGACGGGACTACCACTCATTCGTCCAGATGCAGAGCTAACACTAGGCATGAAAACACATTTCTCATGTCATGGCTCGTATAAATTGGTTCCAGAAACATCTGAATCAATATCATCTCTAGCCCCCTGTTGAGGCATTGGAATCCGTATCAGAGGCCCAGTTCATTTTAGTTCAGAGAATTATGAAGCGCTGTGCATATTGCCAGAATAAAGTGTAGTTTTACCAGGAATACAGAGTCCAAGAGTAGTAGTACCAGTTTTAGGCAGGGCTGTGTTTTAGGCATTAGGCTGACTTGGATGTAAAACTAGGAGAAATCAAGGGGCCTAGCATTTGAAAGCAAAGCTACTATTTATTTTTTAAATTGTATCGGTTTGTGCTTGTTTGTGTTTATTTCATAAAGTGTATTGTACTTCTTATATGTTTTATTATCTGTTTTGATGTGGAACTTTGCATTGTTACTGTGAAACTGCTTGAGGCAGTAAAATCCCATTTTGTCAACCAGTCTTTCTTTAGTTTGCCTTTAATCAATGACACCTTCGTGTTTTCTGTTCTTTGTTAACATTTGATCTCTTGCCTTTAAAATGATAGATATTTTATTTGATTTTAAATGCACTGCAAATAAAGTTTGAATTGAAGTTTGATTTGATATTGGATCTGTAATTGATGATTGCATGAATAAATGTGAAAAATGTATTAGCTGGGCTATAGGCCTACTAAATAAATGTATGAGCTGGGCTATAGGGATACTAAATAAATGTATGAGCTGGGCTATAGGCCAACTAAATAAATGTATGAGCTGGGCTATAGGGATACTAAATAAATTTATGAGCTGGGCTACAGGCCTACTAAATAAATGTATGAGCTGGGCTACAGGCCTACTAAATAAATGTATGAGCTGGGCTATAGGGATACTAAATAAATGTATGAGCTGGGCTATAGGGATACTAAATAAATGTATGAGCTGGGCTATAGGCCAACTAAATAAATGTATGAGCTGGGCTATAGGGATACTAAATAAATGTATGAGCTGGGCTACAGGCCTACTAAATAAATGTATGAGCTGGGCTATAGGGATACTAAATAAATGTATGAGCTGGGCTATAGGCCTACTAAATAAATGTATGAGCTGGGCTATAGGGATACTAAATAAATGTATGAGCTGGGCTATAGGGATACTAAATAAATGTATGAGCTGGGCTATAGGCCAACTAAATAAATGTATGAGCTGGGCTATAGGAATACTAAATAAATTTATGAGCTGGGCTACAGGCCTACTAAATAAATGTATGAGCTGGGCTACAGGCCTACTAAATAAATGTATGAGCTGGGTTACAGGCCTACTAAATAAATGTATGAGCTGGGCTATAGGGATACTAAATAAATTTATGAGCTGGGCTACAGGCCTACTAAATAAATGTATGAGCTGGGCTACAGGCCTACTAAATAAATGTATGAGCTGGGCTATAGGGATACTAAATAAATGTATGAGCTGGGCTATAGGCCTACTAAATAAATGTATGAGCTGGGCTATAGGGATACTAAATAAATGTATGAGCTGGGCTATAGGGATACTAAATAAATGTATGAGCTGGGCTACAGGCCTACTAAATAAATGTATGAGCTGGGCTATAGGGATACTAAATAAATGTGTGAGCTGGGCTATTGTCACGCCTTGGTCATTGTATCTTGTGTTTTTGTTATATGTTTGGGTAGGCCAGGGTGTGACATGGGTTTCTATGTTGTATTTCGTATTAGGGTTTGTATTAATTGGGAGCGTGTATTATTAGGGGTGTGTCTAGTTAGGCTTGGCTGCCTGAGGCGATTCCTAATTGGAGTCAGCTGATTCTAGTTGTCTCGGATTGGGAACCGTATTTAGGTAGCCTGAGTGCGCGTTGTATTTTGTGGGTGATTGTACCTGTCTTTGTGTTAGTCACCAGATAGTCTGTAATTTGTTTCACTCGTTTGTTGTTTTTGTATTTTCTATTATTTCATGTACCGCTTTATCTTTATTAAAGATCATGAGTAACCTACACGCTGCATTTCGGTCTGCCTCTCTACAAACAACAGACAAAGTTCATTACAGCTATAGGGATACTAAATCAAATCAAATCAAAATCAAATTTTATTTGTCACATACACATGGTTAGCAGATGTTAATGCGAGTGTAGCGAAATGCTTGTGCTTCTAGTTCCGACAATGCAGTGATAACCAACAAGTAACCTAACTAACAATTCCAAAACTACTGTCTTATACACAGTGTAAGGGGATAAGGAACATGTACATAAGGATATATGAATGAGTGATGGTACAGAGCAGCATACAGTAGATGGTATCGAGTACAGTATATACATATGAGATGAGTGTGTAGACAAAGTAAACAAAGTGGCATAGTTAAAGTGGCTAGTGATACATGTGTTACATAAGGATGCAGTCGATGATGTAGAGTACAGTATATACATATGCATATGAGATGAATAATGTAGGGTAAGTAACATTATATAAGGTAGCATTGTTTAAAGTGGCTAGTGATATATTTACATCATTTCCCATCAATTCCCATTATTAAAATGGCTGGAGTTGGGTCAGTGTCAATGACAGTGTGTTGGCAGCAGCCACTCAGTGTTAGTGGTGGCTGTTTAACAGTCTGATGGCCTTGAGATAGAAGCTGTTCTTCAGTCTCTCGGTCCCAGCTTTGATGCACCTGTACTGACCTCGCCTTCTGGATGATAGCGGGGTGAACAGGCAGTGGTTCGGGTGGTTGATGTCCTTGATGATCTTTATGGCCTTCCTGTAACAACGGGTGGTGTAGGTGTCCTGGAGGGCAGGTAGTTTGCCCCCGGTGATGCGTTGTGCAGTCCTCACTACCCTCTGGAGAGCCTTACGGTTGAGGGCGGAGCAGTTGCCGTACCAGGCGGTGATACAGCCCGCCAGGATGCTCTTGATTGTGCATCTGTAGAAGTTTGTGAGTGCTTTTGGTGACAAGCTGGGCTATAGGGATACTAAATAAATGTATGAGCTGGGCTACAGGCCTACTAAATAAATGTATGAGCTGGGCTATAGGGATACTAAATAAATGTAAATAAATGTATGAGCTGGGCTATAGGGATACTAAATAAATGTATGAGCTGGGCTATAGGGATACTAAATAAATTTATGAGCTAGGCTACAGGCCTACTAAATAAATGTATGAGCTGGGCTACAGGCCTACTAAATAAATGTATGAGCTGGGCTATAGGCCTACTAAATAAATGTATGAGCTGGGCTATAGGGATACTAAATAAATGTATGAGCTGGGCTATAGGGATACTAAATAAATGTATGAGCTGGGCTACAGGCCTACTAAATAAATGTATGAGCTGGGCTATAGGGATACTAAATAAATGTATGAGCTGGGCTATAGGGATACTAAATAAATGTATGACCTGGGCTATAGGGATACTAAATAAATGTATGAGCTGGGCTATAGGCCTACTAAATAAATGTATGAGCTGGGCTATAGGCCTACTAAATAAATGTATGAGCTGGGCTATAGGCCTACTAAATAAATGTATGAGCTGGGCTACAGGGATACTAAATAAATGTATGAGCTGGGCTATAGGCCTACTAAATAAATGTATGACCTGGGCTATAGGGATACTAAATAAATGTATGAGCTGGGCTATAGGCCTACTAAATAAATGTATGAGCTGGGCTATAGGCCTACTAAATAAATGTATGAGCTGGGCTACAGGGATACTAAATAAATGTATGAGCTGGGCTACAGGGATACTAAATAAATGTATGAGCTGGGCTATAGGCCTACTAAATAAATGTATGAGCTGGGCTATAGGGATACTAAATAAATGTTTGGAGTAGATTGCCTGCTGAGGTGACTTACATGTACACACTCGGAAACGCAGTTTTACGCAGTGATACATTCACCCACGAACGCAGACACACCCACATGCATGAGGAATAGGGGTATGGACAAAAAGTACGTAAGCCCAAACAGAGAAGAACACACAGCCACGTACAGGCACAGACAGAGTGACGACCTCACACACACTTTCTCCCAACCACGCCTACTCCCACCCAGTGTCCATACCCTCTCCTAACCACGCCCACTCCCAACCAGTGTCCTCACTCCCTCCAACACCACGCCCACTCCCACCCAGTGTCCTCACTCCCTCCAACACCACGCCCACTCCCACCCAGTGTCCTCACTCCCTCCAACACCACGCCCACTCCCACCCAGTGTCCTCACTCCCTCCAACACCACGCCCACTCCCACCCAGTGTCCACACTCCCTCCAACACCACACCCACTCCCACCCAGTGTCCTCACTCCCTCCAACACCACGCCCACTCCCACCCAGTGTCCTCACTCCCTCCACACCACGCCCACTCCCACCCAGTGTCCACACTCCCTCCAACACCATGCCCACTCCCACCCAGTGTCCACACTCCCTCCAACACCACGCCCACTCCCACCCAGTGTCCAAACTCTCAAACTTTCCATCATCCCAATAATTTGAAACACGTACGCTCCTCCATAACAGGAATGGAAGAATTGATCTCCCTCTGCTCTGCTAATTCTTTTAATTACTAGAAGACAGATGCCTGAACTTTTTATTTAATATTAATTTAGAAACACAACTTATGTTACTGGTTCCCCTGATGGAAAAGCAGGCACCCTGTCAAACTGATTGTGTGGTTGTGTGTGTGGTTGTGGTTGTGTTTTTGTGTGTGGCTGATGCTGTGTGTGTGCGTGCGTGCGTGCGTGTGTGTGTGCATACAAGGCAGAATTATGGAGATTGGGTGTTCAACTACAGGACTAAATATGAATTTTTCTTCGTCATTTCAATAATGATATGAGCGCTGATGTGAGATGTTGTGTCTGAACAGCCTTCTGTTGAGAGAAGCACGACAGAGTTTTCCAGACTTTTATGAACAAAGTCACTTTTTTTTGCTTCTGTGTGCTGATCCCATCATGAAATCTCTTAAAACAGAAAGGTGCGATCTAGAACCTTAAGGGGTTCTTTGGCTGTCCCCATATGGGAACGCTTTAAAGAAGCCTTTTTGGTTCCAGGTAGAACTGTTTTCGGTTATTCATTGAACCAAAATGGGTTCTAGCGTGAAAAAAAAAGTTATTCTATAGAGACAGTCATAGAATAATTTTGAAACCCTTTTAACTAAGTGTGTAGAATGTGTGTGTGTGTGTGTGTGTGTGTGTGTGTGTGTGTGTGTGTGTGTGTGTGTGTGTGTGTGTGTGTGTGTGTGTGTGTGTGTGTGTGTGTGTGTGTGTGTGTGTGTGTAGTTGCCAGGTGTATGTTCACAGGTCATAGCCTCTTTGCTCCCATTTGGGGAGTAGCAGCTGCCTCGACTCTCCTCCCATCTTTCCACCCCCTTTCCTTCCACTCTCCTCCCCTTCTACTCCCCCTCCCACTCTCCTCCCCCTCCTCTCATGTCTCCCTCACAGGAGCAGGTTAATGCCTGCTTAGGGTAGAGGTCAGATTTTCCATTTGTTTTGTCTTTGTCTTACACATTCGGCCCTCCACTTCACCTGCCTCCTCGAGTTTGTTTTTTGTGAGGAAAAAGGATAGAGGTCTGCGGCCGTGTATTGACTATCGGGGTATCAGTCAGATCACAGTGAGGTACAGCTACACACTGCCTCTCATAGCCAGTGTGATAGAGTCAATGCACAGGGTGCGCTTCTTCACAAGATTGGTTCTCAGGAGAGCTTACAACCTGGTGCGTATCCGGGAGGGGGACGAGTGGAAGACGGCATTTAGTACCACCTCAGGGCAATTTTGAGTACCTCGTCATGCCGTACGGGTTGATGAATGCTCCATCAGTCTTCCAGGCCTTTGTTGACGAGAATTTCCGGGACCTGCACGGGCAGAGTGTAGTGGTGTAAATCAACAACATTGTGATATGCTCCGAGCATGTGTCCCTGGTGCGCAGGGTGCTTGGTCGACTGTTGGAGCATGACTTGTACGTCAAGGCTGAGAAATGTCTGTTCTTCCAACAATCCATCTCCTTCCTAGCGTACCGCATTTCCACTTGAGTGGTGGAGATGGAGAGTGACCACATTTTAGCCGTGCGTAATTGGTCGACTCCCAATACGGTAAAGGAATTGCAGAGGTTTCTTTGGATTGCCAACTACTACCAGAGGTTTATCGAAGGTTTATCAGGTAGCGACTCCCATTACCTCACTGCTGAAGGGCGGACTGGTGCGACTGCAGTGGTCAGCTGAGATGGTCAGGTATTTTGGTCACCTGAAGCCTCTGTTTACCTTGGCTCCCGTGCTGGCTCATCCGGATCCCAAGCTCCACCCCTGTGCTTTCTTTTCGAAGAAGCTCAGCCCGGCGGAGCGAAACTATGATGTGGGGGACCGGGAGCTGTTGGCTGTTGTCAAGGCTCTGAAGGCGTGGAGACATTGGCTTAAGGGGGCTAAACACCCTTTCCTCATCTGGACTGACCACAGCAATCTGGAGTACATCCGGGCGGCGAAGAGACCGAACACTCGCCAGGCAAGGAGGTCCCCAGTGTCCAGCTGAGCGCCTGTACGTTCCGTCTGCTGTCCATGACCGTTTGATATATTGGGCCCACACGTCACCCTCCTCTGGTCATCTTGGTATCGGTCGGACGGTGCGTTGCCGTTGTGGGAAGTACTGGTGGTCCACCTTGGCCAAGGACGTGAGTGTGTTTGTTTCCTCCTGCTCGGTGTGCGCCCAATGCAAGGCTCCCAGGCACCTGCCCAGAGGGAAGTTACAACCCCTACCCGTTCCACAACGGCCGTTGTCGCGCCTGTCGGTGGACTTCTTGATGGATCTTCCTCCCTCACAGGGCAACACTACAATCATGGTCTTTGTGGATTGGTTTTCTAAGTCCTGCCGTTTCCTCCCTTTGCCCGGTCTCCCTACAGCCCTACAGACTGCGGAGGCCCTTTTCACTCACGTCTTCCGGCACTTAATGGTCCTTCTGTAGCTCAGTTGGTAGAGCATGGCGCTTGTAACGCCAGGGTAGTGGGTTCAATCCCCGGGACCACCCATACATAGAATGTATGCACACATGACTGTAAGTCGCTTTGGATAAAAGCGTCTGCTAAATGGCATATATTATTATTATTATATATTACTACAGGGTGCATAAGGAAATAGTCTTTGATCAGGGTCCTAGTTCACATCCAGGGTCTGGGGAACGTTCATGGAACGTCTGGGGGTCTCGGTCAGCCTCACATCAGGTTTTCACCCTGAGAGTAACGGGTAGGTGTAGAGAGTAAACCAGGATGTGGGTAGGTTTCTGCGGTCATATTGCCAGGACCGGCCGGGGGAGCGGGTGGCGTTCGTGCCCTTGGGCAGAGATGGCCCAAAACTCACTCCGCCACTCCTCCACTAACCTCTCTCCTTTCCAGTGCATACTGGGGTATCAGCCGGTTCTGGTACCTTGGCATCAGAGCCAGATCAAAGCTCCTGCGGTGGACGAATGGTTTAAGCACTCGGAGGAGACCTGGGATGCAGCCCATGTGCACCTGCAATGGGCCGTGAGGCGGCAGAAGGCGAGCGCCGACCGCCACCGCATTGAGACCCCGGGTCTGGCTCTCGACCCAAAACCTGCCCCTCCGTCTGCCCTGTCAGAAGCTGGGTCCACAGTTTGTGGGGCCATTCAATGTCCTGAGGAGACTGAATGAGGTTTCCTACAGGTGACAGCTTCCCCCATATTACCGTATTAATCCTTCGTTTCATGTGTCTCTCCTCAGGCCGGTGGTGGCTGGTCCACTCTAGGAGTCTGTGTTGTGGGAGGTTCCTCCGCCCCCTCTGGACATCGAGGGGGCCCCAGCGTATGAGACCAGCCACCTGGACAGCTGATGAAACTGTGTGTTTGCAGAAGTGAATGATTTCTACACAAACTGTCAGAAACTGTCTTAGGGAAGCTCATTTGATTTTTTAAAAATACAGTATTACTTTACTTGCATAAAAAAAGTGGATGAAAAGGTGGTTACTGACAGAGAAAATGTATTCTACCTACTGGCTATGCTACTGGCTATGTGATACTGGCAATGTGATACTGGCTATGCTACTGGCTATGCTATACTGGCTATGTGATACTGGCTATGCTACTGGCTATGCAGGAATATTTCAAAAAGGTTCTAAAGCTGAAAAGGAACCAGCCAAGTTCACCTGAAGAGGAAAGTAATAAGGTAAGTACCATGCAAGGTATGTTCACGCCTATTACTAACAAAGTGCCATGTCGATGCCACAGAACCAATGCTCATTTTGATTGTAGAGATTCACCTCTCGCTCTCAACCTCTCTCAACCTCTATCCACCCCTCTCTCTCTCTACCTCTCTCTACCTCTCTCTACTTCTCTCTCTCTCTCTCTCTCTCTCTCTCTCTCTCTCTCTCTCTCTCTCTCTCTCTCTCTCTCTACCTCTCTCTACCTCTCTCTACCTCTCTCCCTCTCTCTCCACCCCTCTCTCTCTCTCTACCTCTCTCTCTCTCCCTCTCTCTCTCTCTCTCTCTCTCTCTCTCTCTCTCTCTCTCTCTCTCTCTCTCTCTCTCTCTCTCTCTCTCTCTCTCTCTCTCTCTCTCTACCTCTCTCTACCTCTCTCTACCTCTCTCCCTCTCTCTCTCTCTCTCTCCACCCCTCTCTCTCTCTACCTCTATCTAAACTTAACCTTAACTCTAACCTTAACCTCACTGCTAAACCTAAAGCTTAACCTGAAATTAAGACCAACCCTGATCTGTACATCTCCACAAAGTTGTCCCTGACCTGTTTGGTGAGCTCCTTGGTCTTCATGGTGTCGCTTGCTTGGTGGTGCCCCTTTCTTAGTGGTGTTGCAGACTCCGGTGGCCTTTCAGAACAGGTGTATATATACTGAGATCATGTGACATATCATGTGACATTTAGATTGCACACAGGTGGACTTTGTTTCATGAATTCTGTGACTTGTGAAGGTAATTGGTTGCACCAGATCTTATTTAGGGGCGTCATAGTAAAGGGGATGAAAACATATCCTCCCGCCAACCTTCTGTTTTTCATTTGTATTTTTTATTTTAAACAAGTATTTTTTTTCACTTCACTTCAACAATTTGGACTATTTTGTGTACGTTCATTACATGAAATCTAAATAAAAATCTATTTAAATTACAGGGTGTAATGCAACAAAATAGGAAAAACGCCAAAGGGGCTGAATACTTTTGAAGGGCACTTTACCTCTACCTACATGTATGTACATATTACCTCCATTACCTGTTTATTATCTATGCATAGTCACTTTACCTCTACCTACATGTATGTACATATTACCTCCATTACCTGTTTATTATCTATGCATAGTCACTTTACCCCTACCTACATGTATGTACATATTACCTCCATTACCTGTTTATTATCTATGCATAGTCACTTTACCTCTACCTACATGTATGTACATATTACCTCCATTACCTGTTTATTATCTATGCATAGTCACTTTACCCCTACCTACATGTATGTACATATTACCTCCATTACCTGTTTATTATCTATGCATAGTCACTTTACCTCTACCTACATGTATGTACATATTACCTCCATTACCTGTTTATTATCTATGCATAGTCACTTTACCCCTACCTACATGTATGTACATATTACCTCCATTACCTGTTTATTATCAATGCATAGTCACTTTACCTCTACCTACATGTACATATTACCTACATTACCTGTTTATTATCTATGCATAGTCACTTTACCCCTACCTACATGTATGTACATATTACCTCCATTACCTGTTTATTATCAATGCATAGTCACTTTACCTCTACCTACATGTACATATTACCTACATTACCTGTTTATTATCTATGCATAGTCACTTTACCCCTACCTACATGTACATATTACCTACATTACCTGTTTATTATCAATGCATAGTCACTTTACCCCTACCTACATGTACATATTACCTACATTACCTGTTTATTATCAATGCATAGTCACTTTACCCCTACCTACATGTACATATTACCTACATTACCTGTTTATTATCAATGCATAGTCACTTTACCCCTACCTACATGTACATATTACCTCCATTTCCTCGACTAACCGGTGCCCCTCCACATTGACCCGGTACCGGTAACCCATGTGTATAGCCTCCACTAACCGGTGCCCCTGCACATTGACCCGGTACCGGTAACCCATGTGTATAACCTCCACTAACCTGTACCCCTGCACATTGACCCGGTACCGGTAACCCATGTATATAACCTCCACTAACCTGTACCCCTCCACATTGACCCGGTACCGGTAACCCATGTGTATAACCTCCACTAACCGGTGCCCCTGCACATTGACCCGGTACCGGTAACCCATGTGTATAGCCTCCACTAACCGGTGCCCCTGCACATTGACCCGGTACCGGTAACCCATGTGTATAACCTCCACTAACCTGTACACCTGCACATTGACCCGGTACCGGTAACCCATGTGTATAGCCTCCACTAACCGGTGCCCCTCCACATTGACCCGGTACCGGTAACCCATGTATATAACCTCCACTAACCTGTACCCCTGCACATTGACCCGGTACCGGTAACCCATGTGTATAACCTCCACTAACCGGTGCCCCTCCACATTGACCCGGTACCGGTAATCCATGTGTATAGCCTCCACTAACCTGTACCCCTCCACATTGACCCGGTACCGGTAACCCATGTATATAACCATGTATATAACCTCCACTAACCTGTACCCCTCCACATTGACCCGGTACCGGTAACCCATGTGTATAACCATGTATATAACCATGTATATAACCATGTGTATAACCATGTGTATAACCATGTATATAACCATGTATATAACCATGTGTATAACCATGTATATAACCATGTATATAACCATGTATATGACCATGTATATAACCATGTGTATAACCATGTATATAACCATGTGTATAACCATGTGTATAACCATGTGTATAACCATGTATATAACCATGTGTATAACCATGTATATAACCATGTATATAACCATGTATATAACCATGTGTATAACCATGTATATAACCATGTATATAACCATGTATATGACCATGTATATAACCATGTGTATAACCATGTATATAACCATGTGTATAACCATGTGTATAACCATGTGTATAACCATGTATATAACCATGTGTATAACCATGTATATAACCATGTGTATAACCCTGTATATAACCATGTATATAACCATGTATATAACCATGTATATAACCATGTGTATAACCATGTGTATAACCATGTATATAACCATGTGTATAACCATGTATATAACCATGTATGTAACCATGTGTATAACCATGTGTATAACCATGTGTATAACCATGTATATAACCATGTGTATAACCATGTGTATAACCATGTGTATAACCATGTATATAACCATGTATATAACCATGTGTATAACCATGTATATAACCATGTATATAACCATGTATATAACCATGTGTATAACCATGTATATAACCATGTATATAACCATGTATATAACCATGTGTATAACCATGTGTATAACCATGTATATAACCATGTGTATAACCATGTATATAACCATGTATATAACCATGTATATAACCATGTGTATAACCATGTGTATAACCATGTGTATAACCATGTATATAACCATGTATATAACCATGTGTATAACCATGTATATAACCATGTATATAACCATGTGTATAACCATGTATATAACCATGTGTATAACCATGTATATAACCATGTATATAACCATGTATATAACCATGTATATAACCATGTGTATAACCATGTATATAACCATGTGTATAACCATGTATATAACCATGTATATAACCATGTATATAACCATGTGTATAACCATGTATATAACCATGTATATAACCATGTATATAACCATGTGTATAACCATGTGTATAACCATGTGTATAACCATGTATATAACCATGTGTATAACCATGTATATAACCATGTGTATAACCATGTATATAACCATGTGTATAACCATGTGTATAACCATGTGTATAACCATGTATATAACCATGTATATAACCATGTGTATAACCATGTGTATAACCATGTATATAACCATGTATATAACCATGTGTATAACCATGTGTATAACCATGTGTATAACCATGTATATAACCATGTATATAACCATGTGTATAACCATGTGTATAACCATGTGTATAACCATGTGTATAACCATGTGTATAACCATGTGTATAACCACGCTAATATTATTATTTTATTGTTTTACTTTTTTTCTTACTTCAGTTTATTACATTTGTTTATACATTTTGTTGCAAATATTTTCTTACTTATTCAAATACAATTTTCCATTGCTGGTTTCGGGCTTGTAAGTATCATTTCACCATATTGTATGCGGAGCATGTGACATATACAATTTGATTTGATTTGAAGTTGCTGTCAAATTCACAGCAACCCCTTTACAGTGTGAGTGATGAGAGGGGTAAATCACCAAGGCATATTCATATGCTCATATGGCCAGTCTCCTGTTCATGGCAAATTGCCTTCCAACCACACCTGCAAGCGCTGCCTGAACACACAAACACCAGCTCACACACAGACACATGCACGTTCATTACCAGTCAAACGTGTGGACACACCTACTCATTCCAGGGTTTTTCATTATTTTTATTATTTTCTACATTGTCAAATAATAGTAAAAATATCAAAACAATGAAATAACACATATGGAATAATTAATTAACCAAAAAGGTGTTGAACAAATGAAAATAGATTTTATATTTGGGATTATTCAAAGCAGCCACCCTTTTCCCTCTGACACCTTTGCACACTCTTGGCATTCTCTAAACCAACTTCAAAAGGTAGTCATCTGGAATGCATTTCAATTAACAGGTGTGCCTTGTTAAAAGTTAATTTGTGGTATTTCGTCTCTTCTTAATGAATTTGATCCAATCAGTTGTATTATGACAAGGTAGGGGTGGTATACAGAAGATACACACACACACACACACACACGCACATGCACACGCACATGCACACACACGTTACACACACAAGAACACACACACACGTACACACGCACATCAAATCCACTTCCTCAGAAGCAATCAAAAGTACCACTGTATTTCCATTGCCTCCCGCAGCGCAGCGCAATGCCACACACAAACCCTCTCCCCTCGGCTATGATTCTCCCGAGTCACACTACTGGAGCTCCGTTCACCCCTGGGAGGGCAGCTTGTTCTGGGGTTTCTCTCTCTTAGAGGCTCCTGAAGGATTGTGGAGCTCTACGGTAGCCAAAGAAATCACAGAGCTGGAGTAGACTCAAAGAAACAGATGAAAGAAGAGAAAGACACCTCTCCTTTCTATCTCCTTCCTTCTCTTCCTCCCTCTTTCTCTTTTTCCTCCCTCTGTTACTCTAGTTCAATAACAATTTATATATTTAATTAGTTTTTCTTTGTGAAGAATTTGTGCTAATTGGGTAGATAAGAAAACAGAGGAAGAAGGGAGGAGAGGAAGAAGAGGAAGAGAGTTCTGTCTCCGAGGTGATCTATTAGTGATCTGATCCATGCCAGACCGCTCTTGAGTTGAGTGAGTAGTGAGCTTCAGTACCATGTCATTACCGCAAATGTTCCAGTTTCAGACAGACGATGGTAAGTATCCTAGGTTACGGGGAGTTCTTGCTGCTTTTTGGGCAAATGTCAATGTTTTTTACACTATAGCAATAAGGTAGGGCGGCCCAGCTATAATTGAACCGGAGGAGATGGTAGCCGTTTTACTGGCTCCGAACTGATTTTGCTATTGTGTGTGTTTCTTTGTGTTGTTTGTAACTTCTTTTGTACATAATGTTTCTGCCACCGTCTCTTATGACCGAAAAGAACAGAGATTACTCACTTCGTACTGGACAAAAATGTTTTATTTAACGAGCCAACGCAAAGGATTTACTTCAGACACAGGACAAGGCCCAAATCCCCGTCATTTGCATGAAAAAGAGACAGAGATATAGGGGTCGTAGGTCGGGGTACCTTGTAAGACTCCAATGGCAAGTGGGTAACCCTCCTCTATCATCAGTCCTATTAGCCAATGTACAATCATTGGATAATAAACTGGATGAGCTCCAATCCAGGCTATCCTACCAACGGTGTCACGCCTTGGTCATAGTATTTTGTGTTTTCTTTATTATTTGATCAGGCCAGGGTGTGACATGGTTTTATGTTATATTGTATGTTCGTATTGGGGTTTGTAGTATGTGGGATCGCGGCTGATTAGGGGTGTTGTATAGGCTTGGCTGCCTGAGGCGGTTCTCAATCAGAGTCAGGTGATTCTCGTTGTCTCTGATTGGGAACCGTATTTAGGTAGCCTGGTTTCGCTTTGTATTTTGTGGGTGATTGTTCCTGTCTCTGTGTAGTTTCACCAGATAGGCTGTAATTAGGTTTCTCTGTCATGTTTGTCATTTATTATCATGTCTTGTCCCTGTGCTCCCCATTCTGTTCGTTTCCCTCTGCTGGTCTTATTGGGTTCTTTCCCCCTTTCTATCCCTCTCTCTCCCCCTCCCCCTCTCACTCTCTCGCTCTCTCTTCTCTCTGTCGTTCCGTTCCTGCTCCCAGCTGTTCCTATTCCCCTAATCATCATTTAGTCTTCCCACACCTGTTCCCGATCCTTTCCCCTGATTAGAGTCCCTATTTATTCCTTTGTGTTCCGTTCCTGTCCCGTCGGTTCCTTGTTTAGTATTCACCATGCTGTGATTGCGTTTCGCCCTGTCCTGTCGTGTTTTTGCTGTGATTGTGTATCGCCCTGTCCTGTCGTGTTTTTTGCCTTCATCAGATGCTGCGTGTGAGCAGGTGTCTCTGTCAACTACGGCCTGCGCCTACCCGAAGCGACCTGCAGTCTGTGGCCGCTTCTCTTGTTATTCCCTCTACAGACTAGAGGATTTCTGTTATTCCCTGTTTGGACTTGAATAAACTCTGTTTCTGTTAAGTCGCTTTTGGGTCCTCTATCACCTGCATGACAGAAGGAACCGACCAAGGAATGGACCCAGCGACTTCAGACGCTCGTTACACTGCCGTCAAGATCCAAGGAGCCATGCTCGGCAGACACGAGCAGGAATTGTCTGCTGCTCGCCATGCCGTGGAGAGCCTGGCCGCTCAGGTTTCCGACCTCTCTGGACAGTTCCAGAGTCTACGTCTCGTGCCACCTGTTACTTCCTGGCCTGCCGAGCCTCCAGAACCTAGGGTTAATAACCCACCTTGCTACTCCGGGCAGCCCACTGAGTGCCGCTCCTTTCTCACGCAGTGTGAGATTGTGTTCTCTCTCCAACCCAACACATACTCTAGAGAGAGAGCTCGGGTTGCTTACGTCATTTCACTCCTTACTGGCCGGGCTCGAGAATGGGGCACAGCTATCTGGGAGGCAAGGGCTGATTGCTCTAACAAGTTCCAGAACTTTAAAGAGGAGATGATTCGGGTTTTTGACCGTTCAGTTTTTGGTAGGGAGGCTTCTAGGGCCCTGGCTTCCTTATGCCAAGGTGAACGGTCCATAACGGATTATTCTATTGAGTTTCGCACTCTTGCTGCCTCTAGTGAGTGGAACGAGCCGGCGCTGCTCGCTCGTTTTCTGGAGGGACTCCACGCAGTGGTTAAGGATGAGATTCTCTCCCGGGAGGTTCCTTCAGATGTGGACTCTTTGATTGCTCTCGCCATCCGCATAGAACGACGGGTAGATCTTCGTCACCGGGCTCGTGGAAGAGAGCTCGCATCAACGGTGTTTCCCTGCTCCGCATCGCAACCATCTCCCTCCTCTGGCTTTGAGACTGAGCCCATGCAGCTGGGAGGGATTCGCATCTCGACTAAGGAGAGGGAACGGAGGATCACCAACCGCCTGTGCCTCTATTGCGGAGTTGCTGGACATTTTGTTAATTCATGTCCAGTAAGAGGCCAGAGCCCATCAGTAAGCGGAGGGCTACTGGTGAGCGCTACTACTCAGGTCTCTTCATCTAGATCTTGTACTACTATGTCGGTCCATCTACGCTGGACCGGTTCGGGTGCTACATGCAGTGCCTTGATTGACTCTGGGGCTGAGGGTTGTTTCATGGACGAAGCATGGGTTCGGAAACATAACATTCCTTTCAGACCGTTAGACAAGACTACGCCCATGTTTGCCTTAGATGGTAGTCATCTTCCCAGTATCAAATTTGAGACACTACCTTTAACTCTCACAGTATCTGGTAACCACAGTGAGACTATTTCTTTTTTGATTTTCCGTTCACCGTTTACACCTGTTGTTTTGGGTCATCCCTGGCTAGTATGTCATAATCCTTCTATTAATTGGTCTAGTAATTCTATCCTATCCTGGAACGTTTCTTGTCATGTGAAGTGTTTAATGTCTGCCATCCCTCCCGTTTCTTCTGTCCCTACTTCTCAGGAGGAACCTGGCGATTTGACAGGAGTGCCGGAGGAATATCATGATCTGCGCACGGTCTTCAGTCGGTCCCGAGCCAACTCCCTTCCTCCTCACCGGTCGTATGATTGTAGTATTGATCTCCTTCCGGGGACCACTCCTCCTCGAGGTAGACTATACTCTCTGTCGGCTCCCGAACGTAAGGCTCTCGAGGATTATTTATCTGTGTCTCTTGACGCCGGTACCATAGTGCCTTCTTCCTCTCCGGCCGGGGCGGGGTTCTTTTTTGTTAAGAAGAAGGACGGTACTCTGCGCCCCTGCGTGGATTATCGAGGGCTGAATGACATAACGGTTAAGAATCGTTATCCGCTTCCCCTTATGTCATCAGCCTTCGAGATTCTGCAGGGAGCCAGGTGCTTTACTAAGTTGGACCTTCGTAACGCTTACCATCTCGTGCGCATCAGAGAGGGGGACGAGTGGAAAACGGCGTTTAACACTCCGTTAGGGCATTTTGAGTACCGTGTTCTGCCGTTCGGTCTCGCCAATGCGCCAGCTGTTTTTCAGGCATTAGTTAATGATGTTCTGAGAGACATGCTGAACATTTTTGTTTTTGTCTATCTTGACGATATCCTGATTTTTTCTCCGTCACTCGAGATTCATGTTCAGCACGTTCGACGTGTTCTACAGCGCCTTTTAGAGAATTGTCTCTACGTAAAGGCTGAGAAGTGCTCTTTTCATGTTTCCTCCGTCACTTTTCTCGGTTCCGTTATTTCCGCTGAAGGCATTCAGATGGATTCCGCTAAGGTCCAAGCTGTCAGTGATTGGCCCGTTCCAAGGTCACGTGTCGAGTTGCAGCGCTTTTTAGGTTTCGCTAATTTCTATCGGCGTTTCATTCGTAATTTCGGTCAAGTTGCTGCCCCTCTCACAGCTCTTACTTCTGTCAAGACGTGTTTTAAGTGGTCCGGTTCCGCCCAGGGAGCTTTTGATCTTCTAAAAGAACGTTTTACGTCCGCTCCTATCCTCGTTACTCCTGACGTCACTAGACAATTCATTGTCGAGGTTGACGCTTCAGAGGTAGGCGTGGGAGCCATTCTATCCCAGCGCTTCCAGTCTGACGATAAGGTTCATCCTTGCGCTTATTTTTCTCATCGCCTGTCGCCATCTGAGCGCAACTATGATGTGGGTAACCGTGAACTGCTCGCCATCCGCTTAGCCCTAGGCGAATGGCGACAGTGGTTGGAGGGGGCGACCGTTCCTTTTGTCGTTTGGACAGACCATAAGAACCTTGAGTACATCCGTTCTGCCAAACGACTTAATGCCCGTCAAGCTCGTTGGGCGTTGTTTTTCGCTCGTTTCGAGTTTGTGATTTCTTACCGTCCGGGTAGCAAGAACACCAAGCCTGATGCCTTATCCCGTCTGTTTAGTTCTTCTGTGGCTTCTACTGATCCCGAGGGGATTCTTCCTTATGGGCGTGTTGTCGGGTTAACAGTCTGGGGAATTGAAAGACAGGTTAAGCAAGCACTCACGCACACTGCGTCGCCGCGCGCTTGTCCTAGTAACCTCCTTTTCGTCCCTGTTTCCACTCGTCTGGCTGTTCTTCAGTGGGCTCACTCTGCCAAGTTAGCTGGTCATCCCGGTGTTCGAGGCACTCTTGCGTCTATTCGCCAGCGCTTTTGGTGGCCGACTCAGGAGCGTGACACGCGCCGTTTCGTGGCTGCTTGTTCGGACTGCGCGCAGACTAAGTCGGGTAACTCTCCTCCTGCCGGTCGTCTCAGACCGCTCCCCATTCCTTCTCGACCATGGTCTCACATCGCCTTAGGCTTCATTACCGGTCTGCCTTTGTCTGCGGGGAAGACTGTGAGAGCCGCCAATAAACGCAGGATTAAGAGTCCAAGGTATTGTTGCGGCCAGAGAGTGTGGCTTTCCACTCGCAACCTTCCTCTTACGACAGCTTCTCGTAAGTTGACTCCGCGGTTCATTGGTCCGTTCCGTGTCTCCCAGGTCGTCAATCCTGTCGCTGTGCGACTGCTTCTTCCGCGACATCTTCGTCGCGTCCATCCTGTCTTCCATGTCTCCTGTGTTAAGCCCTTTCTTCGCACCCCCGTTCGTCTTCCCTCCCCCTCCCGTCCTTGTCGAGAGCGCACCTATTTACAAGGTACATAAGATCATGGACATGCGTTCTCGGGGACGGGGTCACCAATACTTAGTGGATTGGGAGGGTTACGGTCCTGAGGAGAGGAGTTGGGTTCCGTCTCGGGACGTGCTGGACCGCTCACTCATCGATGATTTCCTCCGTTGCCGCCAGGATTCCTCCTCGAGTGCGCCAGGAGGCGCTCGGTGAGTGGGGGGGTACTGTCATGTTTGTCATTTATTATCATGTCTTGTCCCTGTGCTCCCCATTCTGTTCGTTTCCCTCTGCTGGTCTTATTGGGTTCTTTCCCCCTTTCTATCCCTCTCTCTCCCCCTCCCCTCTCACTCTCTCGCTCTCTCTTCTCTCTGTCGTTCCGTTCCTGCTCCCAGCTGTTCCTATTCCCCTAATCATCATTTAGTCTTCCCACACCTGTTCCCGATCCTTTCCCCTGATTAGAGTCCCTATTTATTCCTTTGTGTTCCGTTCCTGTCCCGTCGGTTCCTTGTTTAGTATTCACCATGCTGTGATTGCGTTTCGCCCTGTCCTGTCGTGTTTTTGCTGTGATTGTGTATCGCCCTGTCCTGTCGTGTTTTTTGCCTTCATCAGATGCTGCGTGTGAGCAGGTGTCTCTGTCAACTACGGCCTGCGCCTACCCGAAGCGACCTGCAGTCTGTGGCCGCTTCTCTTGTTATTCCCCTCTACAGACTAGAGGATTTCTGTTATTCCCTGTTTGGACTTGAATAAACTCTGTTTCTGTTAAGTCGCTTTTGGGTCCTCTATCACCTGCATGACATTCTCGTTCCGTTTGTTGTTTTGTATTTTGTATCGTTATTTCATGTGTCACTTTTTTTTCTATTAAAGTCATGAGTAACCACTACGCTGCATTTCGGTCCGACTCTCTTTCCACAAAACGAAGAACCCCGTTACAAACGGGACATTAAAAACTGTAATATCTTATGTTTCATGGATAACATACATCTGACTGGATGTTCGGTCCATCGGCAAGATAGAACAGCTGCCTCCGGTAAGACAAGGGGTGGCGCTCTTTGCATATTTGTAAATAACAGCTGGTGCACAAAATCTAATACTAATGAAGTATTTAGTTTTGTTCACCTGGCCGGGGACTTTAATGCAGAGAAACTTAAATCTGTTTTCCTAATTTCTACCAGCATGTTACATGTGCAACCAGAGGACAAAAACACTCTAGACCAGATTTACTCCACACACAGAGAGGCATACAAAGTTCTCCCTCTCCCTCAATTCTGACCATAACTCTATCCGTCTGATTCCTGCTTGCATGCAAAAATGAAAGCAGGAGGTACCAGTAACTTGCTCAATATGGAAGTTGTCAGAGGATGCAGATACTTAGCTTCATGACTGTTTTGCTACCACAGACTGGAATATGTTCCTGGGATTCTTCCAATGGCATTGAGGAGTACACCACATCAGTCACTGGCTTCATCAATAAGTGCATCGATGACGTCATCCCCACAGTGACCGTACATACCCCAACCAGAAGCCATGGATTACAGGCAACATCCACACTGAGCTAAAGGGTAGAGCTGCCGCTTTCAAGGAGTGGGACTCTAACCAAGATGCTCCAACGAACCATCATAAAGGTAAAGGCGTCAATACAGGACTAACATTGATTCCTACCACACCAGCTCCAACGCCCTGCGGATGTGGTAGGGCTTGCCAACTATTACGGACTACAAAGGGAAGCACAACCATGAGCCTACCAGACAAGGTAAATTACTTGAGCGCTTCGAGGCAAGCAACACTGAAGCATGTGTGAGAGCACCAGCTGTTCCGGTTGACTGTGTGATCACGCTCTCCGAAGCCAACGTGAGTAAGACCTTTAAACAGGTCATCATTCACAAGGCCGCAGGGCCAGATGGATTACCAGGATGTGCATGCGCTGACCAACTGGCAAGTGTCTACATTGACATTTTCAACTTCTTCCTGTCCGAGTATGTAATACCAACATGTTTTAAGCAGACCACCATAGTCCCTGTACCCATGAACACTAAGGTAACCTGCTTAAATGACTACAGACCCATAGCACTCATGTCTGTAGTCATGAAGTGCTGTGAAAGGCTGGTCATGGCTCACATCAGCACCATTATCCCAGAAACCATAGATCAACTCCAATTATCATATCGCTTCAACAGATCCACAGATGATGCCATCTCTATTGCACTCAACACTGCCCTTTCCCACCTGGACAATATGAACTCCTAAGTGCGAATGCTATTCATTGAATACAGCTCAGCGTTCAACACCATAGTGCCCTCAAAACTCATCACTAAGCTAAGGACCCTGGGACTAAACACCTCCCTCTGCAACTGGATCCTGGACATCCTGATTGGCTGCCCCCAGGTGGTGAGGGTAGGTAACAACAAATCTGCCACGCTGATCCTCATCACAGGGGCCCCTCATGGGTGCGTACTCAGTCCCCTCTTGTACCCCGTGTTCACTCATGACTGACCAAGTACGACTCCAACACCATCATTAAATTTTCCGACGACACATCAGTGGTAGGCCTGATCACCGACAACAATGAGACAGTCTATAGAAAGGTCAGAGACCTGGCCGTGTGGTGCCAGGATAACAACCTCTCCCTCAATGTTATTAAGACAAAGGAGATGATCGTGGACTACAGGAAAATGAGGGCCCGAGCACGCCCCCATTCTCATCAACGGGGCTGTAATGGAGCAGGTTGAGAGCTTCAGGTTCCTTGGTGGCCACATCACCAACGACCAGTCATGGTCCAAACACACCAAGACAGTCGTGAAGATGGCACGACAAAACCTAGTCCCCCTCGGGAGACTGAAAAGATTTGTCATGGGTCCTGAGATCCTCAAAAAGTTCTACAGCACCATCAATAGCATTATAACTGGTTGCTTCACCGCCTGGTATGGCAACTGCTCGGCCTCCCACCACAAGGCACAACAGAGGGTAGTGCGTACGGCCCAGTACATCACCGGGGCAAAGCTTCCTGCCATTCAGGACCTCTATTCCAGGTGGTGTCAGAGAAAGGCCTTAAAAATTCCCAAAGACTCCAGCCACCCTAGTCATAGACTGTTCTCTCTGCTACCGCACGGCAAGCGGTACCGGAGCGCCAAGTAGAGGTCCAAAAGGCTTCTTAACAGCTTCTACCCCCAACCAAGCATTAAGACTCCTGAACAGCTAACCAAATGGTTAGCCAGACTATTTGCATTGACACCCTGCTACTCTCTGTTTACTATTTATACATAGTCACTTTACCTCTACCTACATGTACTACATTACCTCAACTAACATGTGCCCTGCACATTGACTCTGCACCGGTACCCCCCCTGTATATAGCCTCATTACTGTTATTTTATTGTTGCTCTTTAATTATTTGTTATTTTCAATTGTATTATTATTATTTATTTATTTATTCATTATATATGTTTTAATAGTTTACTTCAGTTTATTTAGAAAATACTTTCTTAACACTTATTTTGTCTTAAAATTGCATTGTTGGTTAAGGGCTTGTCAGTAAGCATTCAGCACATGTGACAAATACAATTTGATCTGATTTGATTTGATGTACCGTATAATTGAGGAAAGTATCAAACATTATTATTAACATACTGTATCTAGGATCATGTTTATCTCCATTTATTGTCATACATTTTTATTAACATACTGTATCTAGGATCATGTTTATCTCCATTTATTGTCATACATTTTTATTAACATACTGTATCTAGGATCATGTTTATCTCCATTTATTATCATACATTTTTATTAACATACTGTATGTTAATAGGATCATCCTAGGATCATGTTTATCTCAATTTATTATCATACATTTTTATTAACATACTGATCAGATCATGTTTATCTCCATTTATTATCATACATTGTTATATCTGTGTAATTGCTCATTTGAAGGTATTGCGAGTTAAGATACAGGCTTTTGATAGCCAGCAGCCTCTAGTGTTTTAGGCATGTATTGACAGACAGATAGCCTAGAGCACAGACCAGACGAGCCCAGAGCAGACCATACCAGCCATCTCATTGGTACACCAGTTAAAAACAGGGTCAGGGGTGAAATCACTTTGTTCTAACACTAATGCAGGCTTACAGTAGTGTTTTACAGTACAGTGCATTACAGTACAGTATACAGTAAACTGATTATGCAATGTGATGTTAAATGTAATAAATAGTACGCATTCAGTCAGTTATTTGGATGCTAACGTATGTCTTGTGTTTACACATCTTCCAAGAATGGTTTACGGTTCAGGTACCATCTTGTTTTACATCATGTCAGCACCTAGTAGTATAACCAGTCATTACCTTTTTCCCAGGCTGTGTGACTGAACTCTGAGTTAAAGGGATTTTGCCATTGAGACTGTCTACTTCCCAAGAGTCAGATGAAGTCGTGGATACCATTTTCATGTCTCTGCGTGCAGTTTGAAGGAAGTTGCTAACCAGCGCTAGCACAATTACTAACTAGTGTTAGTGCAATGACTGGAAGTCTATACCTAAGTTTATTTCTCTCTAATCTTGCTCACAGATTTGTTTACATCATTACATGTTAGTTAGCATTTCTCCTTCGCCAAGATAATCCATCCAAATCAAATCAAATTGTAGTGGTCACTTACACATGGTTAGCAGATGTGATCACCCCACCCCCCCTAAGTTTTAGATGCACTATTGTTAAGTGACTGTCCCACTGGATGTCATAAGGTGAATGCACCAATTTGTAAGTCGCTCTGGATAAGAGCGTCTGCTAAATGACTTAAATGTAAATGTAAATGTAATGTAGTGAAATGCTTGTGCTTCTAGTTCCGACAGTGCAGTAATATCTAAAAAGTAGTCTAACAATTCCACAACAACTACCTTATACACACAAACGTAAAGGGATGGAATAAGAATATGTACATATAAATACATGGATGAGAGATGGCCAAGCGGCCTAGGCAAGATGCAATAGATGGTATAAAATAGAGTATATGAATATGAGATGAGTCATGTAAGAGAGGAAAATGTTAAAGTGGCATTTTTTAAAGTGACCAGTGATCCATTTATTAGAGTGACCACTGATTTGGGTCCCTATGTAGGTAGCAGCCTCTGTGTTAGTGGTGGCTGTTTAACAGTCTGATGGACTTGAGATAGAAGCTGTTTTTCAGTCTCTGGGTCCCAGCTTTGATGCACCTGTACTGAGAAGCTGATTAAACAGCATTATCATTACATAGGTGCACCTTGTGCTGGGAACAATAGAAGGCAGTGTTGTCACATTACACAATTATACATATGTCTCAAGTTTAGAGGGAACTTGCCATTGACATGCTGACTCCAGGAGGGTCCCCATCAGAGCTGTTGCCAGAGAATGTAATGTTCATTTCTCTGCCATAAGCCATCTCTAACTTTGTTTTAGAAAATTTGGCAGTATGTTTAACCAGCCTCAAACCACAGACCACGAGTTACCATGCCAACCCAGGACCTACACATCTGGAGACCAGCCCCTCAGACAGCTGATGAAACTGAGTAATAATTCTGTCTGTAATAAAGCCCTTTTGTGGGGAAAAATATGTGTGCCTTGCTCTCCAGTGTGTGGCCGTGGCTCTCAAGTTGGTGTGCTCACACCCCCATCCCTAGCGCATACATTATTGTTTGCCACTTGGCCTTAAATTGTATCAATTTGTTTTTCTCAGTTGCCTACGCTATTTCAATTTTTCCATTGTGTTACTGATGGAGGATTGATTGATTTCTGCATTTGTAGTGTACATTTTTTAAAGATGACCGATGAGAACACAATCATCAAGCCCATTGGTTATTTCACCACACGCCCATATGCCATGTCTTGAAATGCAAACAGATGGATTAAAAGTAAGTGTACATCGTAATACTTCTGACCGCCAACTTTCTAGATCTGCCGCCAACTTCCGACATTCATATTGTTCCCAGAAAGGATGGATTATTGAGTCATTATTAGTTTTGAACTTAAGACATGGCTCCTGTGCTGTAGAAAGTGTATATTTTGTCTCTTGTATAATACAGTCCATATATGAGTTTATACTAGATACCCAAATCTAACTGCCTGTAGCTCAGGCCCTGAATCAAGGATATGCATATTCTTGGTACCATTTGAAAGGAACCACTTTGAACTGTGTGGAAATATGAAAGGAATGTCGGATAATAGAACACAATAGATCTGGTAAAAGATAATACAACGAAAACAACAACTTCTTTATAGAACAGCAAGTTCTCTTGTATTTTTTTGTTGCAATCCTCTTTGAAATGCAAGAGAAATGCCATAATGTATCATTCCAGCACAGGTGCAATTTAGATGTTGGCCACTAGATGGCATCAGTGTATGTGCAAAGTTTTAGACTGATCCAATGTACCATTACATTTCTGTTCAAAATCTTGTATCAAGACCGACCAAATGTGCCCAATTTGTTTATTAATAACTTGTCATGTTCAAAACTGTGTACTCTACTCAACTAATAGCATGGTATTCTTTCACTGTAATATCTACTGGAAATTGGACAGTTAGATTAACAAGAATTTAAGCTTTCTGCCAATATCAGATATGTCTATGTCCTGGGAAATGCTAATTACATTAGCCTACGTTAGCTCAACCGTCCCGCAGGGGATCCACCAATCCAAAGATTGTTCCATAAGGTTGTGTTTTTAGGGAGTGATATTGGTTCTTGCAGAATACGTTTAATTTTCTTCCATATAGTTATAGTGTTCTAAATTATGAAGTTGTTCATGTTCTTAGCTTTATCCTTTGAAAATAGACATATAAAAATAATGCTCCCCAGAGCCTCTCGAGTGGTGCAGTGGTCTAAGGCACTGGAGCAACGAACCGCCCTTGCTGTCTCTGCCTGGCCTGTTCCCCTCTCTCCACTGGGATTCTCTGCCTCAAACCCTATTTGAGGCTGAATCACTGGCTTACTGTCTTACTGGTGCTCTTCCATGCCGTCTCTAGGAGGGGTGCGTCGGTTGAGTCAATGACGTGATCTTCCTGTCCGGTTTGGAGCCCCCCCTCTTGGGTTGTGCCGTGGGGGGAGATCTTTGTGGGTTATACTTGGCCTTGTCTCAGGATGGTACATTTGTGGTTGGATATATCCCTCTAGTGGTGTGGCGGCTGTGCTTTGGTAAAGAGGGTGGGGTTATATTTTACCTGTTTTGCTTCCAGTATTTATGCTTCAACAGTTTATGTGTCGGGGGGCTAGGGTCAGTCTGCTATATCTGGAGTATTTATCTTGTCTTATCCGGTGTCCTGTGTGAATTTAAGTATGCTCTCTCTAATTCTCTCTTTCTCTTTCTTTCTTTCTTTCTTTCTTTCTTTCTTTCTTTCTTTCTTTCTCTCTCTTGGAGGACCTGAGCCCTAGGACCATGCCTCAGGACTACTTGGCCGGATGACTCCTTGCTGTCCCTAGTTCACCTGGTCGTGCTGCTGCTCCAGTTTCAACTGTTCTACCTGCGGCTATGCAACCCCGACCTGTTCACCGGACGTGCTATCTGTCCCAGACCTGCTGTTTTCAACTCTCTAGACAGCAGGAGTGGTGGAGATACTCTTAATGATCGGCTATGAAAGCCAACTGACATTTACTCCTGAGGTGCTGACCTGTTGCACCCTCTACAACTATGATTATTATTAGTTGACCGGGCTGGGTTTCTGTACAGCACTTGTGACATCAGCTGATGTTAGAATGGCTTTATAAATACATTTGATGGAGTGATTAACAGGTTTGTATCCTTTGATTTGTCATGCTTTCACCAGTTGATATACCGTTAGACAGGTAGACAGAGAGCTGGCCAGAAGTTGGCTAATATTAGCTATTATTTTTGCCTCAATCCAACTCGACCTGAATCAAATGATGAAACCATCGGCCAAATGATTGAACATTGATATTCTGACCTTTTGTTCCGGGCAATGTGAGTTGTATTAGTCAGTATGTCAATGTAACGTTATTGATCTGTCAGTTTCCCTTTCTGACACAGTAAATAACAGCTATAATGTTTACCGGCTTCACTGTCATGGTGCACAGTAGAGGTCTGCTTGGGACCGATTTCTTCATCCCGCTCCCGCCCACACCCGCTGGCTTTCTGTCAGACTCCCACCTGCTACCGCAAGAACTGGTCCCAAACCCAAGTCCCACAATGTTATACTTCCTATATGTGACGGAGCTCACTAGCCAGCCATGGTCCCAGCAATTTTGCACCTTATCAATATCAATATCAAAATCAAATGCTCAAAAAATAACTTAAGATATAGGTTAAACTACCAGAGATTCTCACATGGCCCTTACATGGCCATATATCAGCCAATATGCTAGATGTGGTTTGAAGAGAGCCGAGATGGAGAGACTTGCACTTTAAAACTGGTGTGGGACAAACATTTAATATGAGAATGTGGAGGGGACATGTCCCCCCCCCCGTCCTCAGTGAAAGTTGTGCACCTGATAGAATGTACTATATGCCAGAGAAACTGAATATCATGTACTAAAAAATTGCATTATTATGCTGGAGCACAAAAGGGGATATAGTATGTTGTGGTCGGGCTGAATTCTGGCATAGAGTGTGTTCTTTTATCTCAACATGTTTACAGACACTCCCTTCAATTTGTTTTGTTTACTTGGAAATGTTGAAACTGGAGACTGTTATCAAATCAAACTGTGTAACCTTGCATTTATAGTGGCTATTAAATGGATAGTTGGTTATCTTCCCACAATGTATTGAAGAAATGTCAAGGAGTCAGTATTGAAAACATGACCTCATTAGGGGAGATTTAGGCAATCCCTAGCTGCTGGGGTGCTCAGTCCTGGTCCTGGGGTTCTGCTGTACTTTTTTTACTCTGGCCTTGGCCTAAAACAACTGAAACCAATAATGAATGTTTCACTAAGATACTAAAGCTGAGTGGGGTGTGTTGGGTTGTGGCGCTACAGGCCCGTGGAATCCTAGGGGCAGGATGGAGTGACCCAGCAATATTGTGTGCAAGTACAAAGAGCTCCACAGTACTATTAGGCCTATGATATGAATGTGTGTTAACGTGTAAGTGTATGTGTGTTTTCATTCAACTTTTGTTTTCCAAACCTTTCCATTGAGACATAAAAAATAAGATAGGAAGGAAGTTGTGTTGGGGAGAGAGTTGAGTTATTGACTAGACTGGTGGGGGTCGGGCATGTAGGCAGCTTGGGTTAGCTGGGCGGTCCGGCTGAAATTTGATATAGAGGATGTCTTGAAGACAATAAGAAGTGGTCTTTGTACTTCATTTGTATTGGTATCCCATTTCTATTGGTTAAAGTTGAAACACAATATTGATTATTGAATTATCATGGATCTAGTTCAGTCTTATCAATCACTTAAACAAGTTTAATAATAACCTTACCTAGCTTGAGGACTGTGGGCATTTTCTTCTGTTCTAAATAGAGTTGTCTAGAAGGGCCATGGGACAAATTAGATTGTGCAGAAATGCAGGAAATGTGCTTTAGATGGGAAAAATGGGAAGGACCCCAGACCCCCTGCTAAGTTATGTCCGCCTCCCCAAATAGCACTGCTGGGTGATTTAAAAAGTCATAGTCAATCGATCAATAATATACAGTGCCTTGCTAAAGTATTCTTCCCTACCAAGCAAAAAGACAGTAACTGCTCATTTAGTCGAACATGTTTAACATTTTCTACATTAAATACATGCTTAATAGTGTGGACAAGTATCCTGCCTCTATTGTATTGTGTTTTGGAGACAATGGGGGTCATGTTAGCAGTAACTGTATAAAGTTACTGTGAAACAAAAGTAAATCAAATTCATACTTGCCAGTTCTACGCTATGAGCAGTGCCTGCCTTTTTGCTTGGTAGGGCCGTATTCATCCCCTTTGGTGTTTTTCCTATTTTGTTGCATTACAACCTGTAATTTAAATGGATTTTTATTTGGATTTAATGTCATGAACATACACAAAATAGTCCAAATTGGTGAAGTAAAAGTAAAAAAAATATCTTGTTTCCCCAAAAAATGTAAATGTAAAAACTGAAAAGTGGTGCGTGCAGATAAATCAAATCAAATCAAATCAAAGATATATTCACCCTCTTTGCTATGATTCCCCTAAATGAGATCTGGTGCAACCAATTACCTTCAGAAATCACATAATTAGTTAGATTTCACACAGGTGGACTTTATTTAAGTGTCACATGATCTCAGTTTATATACACCTGTTCTGAAAGGCTCCACAGTCTGCATCACCACTAAGCTAGGGGCACCACCAAGCAAGTGGCACCACGATGACCAAGGAGCTCGCCAAACAGGTCAGGGACAAAGTTTTGGAGATGTACAGATCAAGGTTGAGTTGTAAAAACTATCTGAAACTTTGAACATCCCACGGAGCACCATTAAATCCATTATTAAGAAATGGAAAGAATATGACACCACAACAAACCTGCCAAGAGAGGGCCTCCCACCAAAACTCACAGATCCGGAAAGGAGGGCATTAATCAGAGAGGCAACAAAGAGACCAAAGATAACCCTGAAACCCCACAGCGGAGATTGGAGTATCCGTCCATAGGACCACTTTAAGCCATACACTCCATGGAGCTGGCATTTAAGGAAGTGTGGCCAGAAACAAGCCATTGCTTAAAAAAATAAATAAACAAACACGTTTATCATATTGCTAAAGCAACACTCAAGTGGTTTAAGGGAAAACATGTAAATGTCTTGGACTGGCCTAGTCAAAGACTAGACCTCTATCCAATAGAGAATCTGTTGCTACGACTGAAAGTTTGCTGTATACCAGTGGAACCCATCCAACTTGAAGGAGCTGGAGCAGTTTTGCCTTGAAGAATGGGCAAGAATCCCAGTGGTTCAATGTGCCAAGCTTATAGAGACATAACCCAAAGAGACGCGCAGCTGTAATTGCTGTAAAAGGTGGCTCTACAAAGTACTGACTTTGGGGGGTTAAATAATTAAGTTCAGTTTTTTTTACTTATTTCTTGTTTGTTTCACAATTTGTTTTATTTTGATCTTCAAAGTGGTAGGCATGTTGTGTAAATCAAATGATACAAATCCCCTCAAAATGTATTTTAATTGCAGGTTGCAAGGCAACAAAATAGGAAAAATGCCAAGGGGGGATGAATGCTTTCGCAAGCCACTGTAATAATACTCTTTGCAAATTTGTTTGTATTTATTTACAATATGTACAGTCGTGGCCAAAAGATTTGAGAATGACACAAATATTAATTTCCACAAAGTTTGCTGCTTCGGTGTCTTTAGGTATTTTTGTAAGATGTTACTATGGAGTACGATAAAAAAAAAAGTATAATTACAAGCATTTCAGACCTTGATATGACCAATCAGATGTGGTGTTACAACATAGTTTGACTTTAAGACGGCCCATAGTATACTGGCCTGTCACGGACGTTGAATGAAGTAGACCAAAGCACAGCGTGGTGAGCGAACATATTCCTTTTAATTAGGATGACGCCGACAAAAACAATAAACAATACAAAAACAACCGTGACGCTTAAGGGCTATGTGCCACAAACAAAGTTAACTTCCCACACTGAGAGGAGGGAAAGGGCTACCTAAGTATGGTTCCCAATCAGAGACAACGATAGACAGCTGTCCCTGATTGAGAACTATACCCGGCCAAAACATAGAAATACAAAATCATAGAAAACAAAAACATAGAATGCCCACCCCAAGGCTCTCTAAGGTCAGGGCTTGACATGGCCTCTATCTGTAAAAAGAGTTAGCTATAATACTCAAATGATGGATAGGCTATTGGATAACTAACAGCTGGTAATGGTGCGATTAAATGGCGATGGGCTGTAGATGTTGATTTATTCCCTACTCTTGGATAAATTACTGTACACAATAATAAAATAAAGTGTTACGCAAGGCAGGGTGGGAAAAGAGAAGAGGTGTGAGTGTGTGTTCGTGTGTTCGTGTGTTCGTGTGTTCGTGTGTTCGTGTGTTCGTGTTTTAGTGTGTGAGTGTGTGTGTGCGTGTGAGTGTGTGAGTGTTTTAGTGTGTGAGTGTGTGTGTGCGTGTGAGTGTGTGAGTGTTTTAGTGTGTGTGTGTGTGTGTGTGTGTGTGTGTGTGTGTGTGTGTGTGTGTGTGTGTGTGTGTGTGTGTGTGTGTGTGTGTGTGTGTGTGTGTGTGTGTGTGTGTGTGTGTGTGTGTGTGTGTGAGAGTGTGTGAGTGTTTTAGTGTGTGAGTGTGTGTGTGAGTGTGTGAGTGTTTCAGTGTGTGAGTGTGTGAGTGTTTTAGTGTGTGAGTATTTTAATGTGTGAGTGTGCGTGTGTGTGTGTGTGTGTGTGTGTGTGTGTGTGTGTGTGTGTGTGTGTGTGTGTGTGTGTGTGTGTGTGTGTGTGTGTGTGTGTGTGTGTGTGTGTGTGTGTGTGTGTGTGTGTGTGTGTGTGTGTGTGTGCGTGTGTGTGTGTGTGTGTGCGCGATCGCGTGAGTTTGTTAGGGTGTTGGTGTGTTAGTGTGTTGGTTTGTGAGCGTGTGAACGTGTGTGTGTGCGTGTGCGTGTGCGTGTGCGTGTGTATGTGTGTGTTTGTACAGCCCAATCTTCAGAAATAGACTTTGATTTCGGACGCTTGAGAACGTCCTGAAAACTTCTATATCTGCGTTACTCGGTCCTAACAAAGACACTGAAAACTGATCCCCATTGCTGGGCACCAGCTCATAATGACCACTGCACTACAGCAGTTTACAACATGTGTGTGTCTTGTTTTTGTTGCAAATCAAGTAACGCAGCTGATCTGAAACACAGACTCTGGAATGTGGCTTTAACCTAGTTAACCAGAAGTACTTCATAAAGTTTTGCCACAGATGGCAGTGTGGTGGTGACTAACTGGCCAGTGCATACTGTTTATACGGTATCAACCACATTCACCAACGATTACTGCTCTTTCAATCGATGTGGTTTCTCAGCAAGGATAGAAATCCATTCTGTAATGATCATACATTACACTCTGAGAGAATGCACATTCAGTGCCCTAGTTTTGCCTGTTCAACTCTGAGACGCTTCCAATGCGCATTATGAAAACACCCTTCCTTTTCATTCCATGAGAGGTCGGGGTATCTCATTCTGTCAGCCGAGCAGACAGTGAAACAACTGGCATCTAAATCCCATAAGAAAACACACTGGCTCTACACCTAGGGCTGTGTTGCTTCCTAAACCAACTGTACGTCCTTCACACAGAGAGAGGAGAGAGAAGAGAGAGAGGAGAGACAGAGACAGAGACAGAGACAGAGAGAGAGAGAGAGAGAGAGAGAGAGAGAGAGAGAGAGAGAGAGAGAGAGAGAGAGAGAGAGAGAGAGAGAGAGAGAGAGAGAGAGAGAGAGAGAGAGAGAGAGAGAGAGAGAGAGAGAGAGAGAGAGAGAGAGAGAGAGAGAGAGAGAGAGAGACAGAGAGAGAGAGAGAGATCTATCTTCCCCTAGCGGCCACCCTCGTCGGACACGCTTTCCATCTACAGCATTCCAGAATAGTCCTCTGCTCTGTTCATCTAGCATCTAGAGCGAGATATACTGATCAGTGACTCTTCCACCTAACACCTGCTAAAAGCCAATATATGCTCTGACATACAGTATGCTCCGGAAATTCTCCATATAGAGGGTGTGACGCAATTGCAGAGCCTCCGGAGGCTGCATGAATCAGGCCTTCATGGTCAAATTGCTGCAAAGAAACCACTATTAAAGGACACCAATAAGAAGAAGAGACTGATTTGGCCAAGAAACACGAGCAATGGACATTAGACCAGTGGAAATCTGTCCTTTGGTCTGATGAGTCCACATTTGAGATTTTTGGTTCTAGACACAGTGTCTTTCTGAGACACAGAGTAGGTGAACGGATGCTCTCCGCATGTGATGGTACCCAGCGTGAAGCATGGAGGAGGAGGTGTGATTATGTGGGGTACTTTGCTTGTGATACTGTCAGTGATTTTTCTTTACAATTCAAGGCACACTTAACCAGCATGGCAACCACAGCATTCTGCAGCGATATGCCATGCCATCCGGTTTGTGCTTAGTGGGACTATCATTTGATTTTCAACAGAACAATCACACAACACACCTCCAGGCTGTATAAGGGCTATATGACCATGAAGGATAATGATGGAGTGCTGCATCAGATGACCTGGCCTCCACAATCACACGACCTCAACCCAATTGAGATGGTATGGGATGAGTTGAACTGCAGAGTGAAGGAAAAGCAGCCAACAAGTGCTCAGCATATGTGGGAACTCCTTCAAGACTGTTGGAAAAGCATTCCTCATGAAGCTGGTTGAGAGAATGCCTAGAGTGTGCAAAGCTGTCATCAAGGCAAAGGGTTCCTACGTGATTCCGTATGAGTTATTTCATAGTTTTGATGTCTTCACTATTATTCTACAATGTAGAAAATAGTACAAATAAAGAAAAACCCTTGAATGAGTAGGTGTGTACAAAGATGGGGGGCGGGCAAATAAAACCACCCAGGGGCCCAATTCTGGCCTGAGCTACTCAGTTGGCTGCTTCTGATATGGAAGAATTCTCCTGAAAATCTCTATTTTATAAATTACATGACTTATATAAAGGTTATGGAGTCATGACGTTATCATATACATTGGAAGGAAATAATCACTAGGCCTACATCACGGGTTATGGAAATGTGCGCCCGCTTTTTGACAAATGGGAAGGGCACATTTTACAAGAACACACTTGGAACACCAGCCAGGTCTGTGTTAGTCCATCCATCAATGTCTGAGGACATCATGTGATGATGTGGAAACAGGTCACTAGGGGCAACAGTGAGTGCTTACACGTTTCATGTAAGTTTCACTTTAGCTAGGGCCTTGGGGATGGTGGATGGGTGTAAGCATCTGGTGCAAAAGCTTGCATGTTTGAATTCAGCAATAGAACGCTGTTTCTGAGAAAAGATATGAAGCCTATCCCAAACCGTAACCTTAACCTTAACCATTCAGAGTTAATACCCTAACCTTAACCATTCAGAGTTAATACCCTAACCTTAACCATTCAGAGTTAATACCCTAACCTTAACCATTCAGAGTTAATACCCTAACCTTAACCATTCAGAGTTAATACCCTAACCTTAACCATTCAGAGTTAATACCCAAACCTTAACCATTCAGAGTTAATACCCTAACCTTAACCATTCAGAGTTAATACCCTAACCTTACCCATTCAGAGTTAATACCCTAACCTTAACCATTCAGAGTTAATACCCTAACCTTACCCATTCAGAGTTAATACCCTAACCTTAACCATTCAGAGTTAATACCCTAACCTTAACCATTCAGAGTTAATACCCTAACCTTAACCATTCAGAGTTAATACCCTAACCTTAACCATTCAGAGTTAATACCCTAACCTTACCCATTCAGAGTTAATACCCTAACCTTACCCATTCAGAGTTAATACCCTAACCTTAACCATTCAGAGTTAATACCCTAACCTTACCCATTCAGAGTTAATACCCTAACCTTAACCATTCAGAGTTAATACCCTAACCTTAACCATTCAGAGTTAATACCCTAACCTTACCCATTCAGAGTTAATACCCTAACCTTAACCATTCAGAGTTAATACCCTAACCTTACCCATTCAGAGTTAATACCCTAACCTTAACCATTCAGAGTTAATACCTAAACCCTAACCCTAACCTTACCCATTCAGAGTTAATACCCTAACCTTACCCATTCAGAGTTAATACCCTAACCTTACCCATTCAGAGTTAATACCCTAACCTTAACCATTCAGAGTTAATACCTAAACCCTAACCCTAACCCTGTCCCAAACCGTAACCCTAACCTTAACCATTCAGAGTTAATACCCTAACCTTACCCATTCAGAGTTAATACCCTAACCTTAACCATTCAGAGTTAATACCTAAACCCTAACCCTAACCCTGTCCCAAACCGTAACCCTAACCTTACCCATTCAGAGTTAATACCCTAACCTTACCCATTCAGAGTTAATACCCTAACCTTACCCATTCAGAGTTAATACCCTAACCTTAACCATTCAGAGTTAATACCCTAACCTTAACCATTCAGAGTTAATACCTAAACCCTAACCCTAACCTTAACCATTCAGAGTTAATACCCTAACCTTAACCATTCAGAGTTAATACCCTAACCTTAACCATTCAGAGTTAATACCTAAACCCTAACCCTAACCTTAACCCTAACCCTAACCTTAACCATTCAGAGTTAATACCCTAACCTTAACCATTCAGAGTTAATACCCTAACCTTAACCATTCAGAGTTAATACCCTAACCTTAACCATTCAGAGTTAATACCTAAACCCTAACCCTAACCCTGTCCCAAACCGTAACCCTAACCTTAACCCTAACCCTAACCTTACCCATTCAGAGTTAATACCCTAACCTTACCCATTCAGAGTTAATACCTAAACCCTAACCCTAACCCTGTCCCAAACCGTAACCCTAACCTTAACCATTCAGAGTTAATACCCTAACCTTAACCATTCAGAGTTAATACCTTAACCCTAACCCTAACCCTATCCCAAACCGTAACCCTAACCTTAACCATTCAGAGTTAATACCTAAACCCTAACCCTAACCCTATCCCAAACCGTAACCCTAACCTTACCCATTCAGAGTTAATACCCTAACCTTAACCATTCAGAGTTAATACCCTAACCTTACCCATTCAGAGTTAATACCCTAACCTTACCCATTCAGAGTTAATACCCTAACCTTAACCATTCAGAGTTAATACCTAAACCCTAACCCTAACCTTACCCATTCAGAGTTAATACCCTAACCTTAACCATTCAGAGTTAATACCCTAACCTTACCCATTCAGAGTTAATACCCTAACCTTACCCATTCAGAGTTAATACCCTAACCTTAACCATTCAGAGTTAATACCCTAACCTTAACCATTCAGAGTTAATACCCTAACCTTAACCATTCAGAGTTAATACCTAAACCCTAACCCTAACCTTAACCATTCAGAGTTAATACCCTAACCTTAACCATTCAGAGTTAATACCTAAACCCTAACCCTAACCTTAACCATTCAGAGTTAATACCCTAACCTTAACCATTCAGAGTTAATACCCTAACCTTAACCATTCAGAGTTAATTCCCTAACCTTAACCATTCAGAGTTAATACCTAAACCCTAACCCTAACCCTGTCCCAAACCGTAACCCTAACCTTAACCCTAACCCTAACCTTAACCATTCAGAGTTAATACCCTAACCTTAACCATTCAGAGTTAATACCTTAACCCTAACCCTAACCCTATCCCAAACCGTAACCCTAACCTTAACCATTCAGAGTTAATACCTTAACCCTAACCCTAACCCTATCCCAAACCGTAACCCTAACCTTACCCATTCAGAGTTAATACCCTAACCTTAACCATTCAGAGTTAATACCTAAACCCTAACCCTAACCCTGTCCCAAACCGTAACCCTAACCTTAACCATTCAGAGTTAATACCTAAACCCTAACCCTAACCCTGTCCCAAACCGTAACCCTAACCTTAACCATTCAGAGTTAATACCTAAACCCTAACCCTAACCCTGTCCCAAACCGTAACCCTAACCTTACCCATTCAGAGTTAATACCTAAACCCTAACCCTAACCCTGTCCCAAACCGTAACCCTAACCTTAACCATTCAGAGTTAATACCCTAACCTTAACCATTCAGAGTTAATACCCTAACCTTAACCATTCAGAGTTAATACCCTAACCTTAACCATTCAGAGTTAATACCCTAACCTTAACCATTCAGAGTTAATACCTAAACCCTAACCCTAACCCTGTCCCAAACCGTAACCCTAACCTTACCCATTCAGAGTTAATACCCTAACCTTAACCATTCAGAGTTAATACCCTAACCTTAACCATTCAGAGTTAATACCTAAACCCTAACCCTAACCCTGTCCCAAACCGTAACCCTAACCTTAACCATTCAGAGTTAATACCCTAACCTTAACCATTCAGAGTTAATACCCTAACCTTAACCATTCAGAGTTAATATCCTAACCTTAACCATTCAGAGTTAATACCTAAACCCTAACCCTAACCTTAACCATTCAGAGTTAATACCTAAACCGTAACCCTAACCCTGTCCCAAACCGTAACCCTAACCCTAACCCTAACCCTGTCCCAAACCGTAACCCTAACCTTAACCATTCAGAGTTAATACCCTAACCTTAACCATTCAGAGTTAATACCTAAACCCTAACCCTAACCCTGTCCCAAACCGTAACCCTAACCTTAACCATTCAGAGTTAATACCCAACCTTAACCTTCAATTCTTAAAAATTAGACTTTTTTTTTGGTTTTAAGTCTATCCCAAACATTAACCCTTACATTAACCATTCGCTGTTTTAATGCCTTATTGCTATTATAATCTGGTTACCAGTGTAATTAGAGCAGTAAAAATAAATGTTTTGTCATACCGGTGGTACATGGTATCAGCATTCAGGGCTCGAACCACCCAGTTTATAATGACTAATAGACTATAGGGATATACACATTGTATGACACATGTTTAAAGGTGGTGGTGTTAATGAAGGCATCTTTTATATAACATATGGCAACTCATGTATTTCTTAAACTTCCCATAATATACGTTTTGCCCAATCATCAAGTAGCTTTGGTTAGATACTGCTACCTTAGTCAGAAACCAAGGTTTCCTCGCTTCTCATTGGCCAATAGTTGACAATTAGATTCCAGCTGTTCCCCATCCCTCCTGATAAACTTGAGAAGGACACATTTCTCTGCCAATAGAATAGTATAATTGGATATCGTCCGTTTTTGGTTGGTGGATGGGCGGTCAGCGAGGCAGGAGGAGAAGTTAAATCCTATTCCAGCTGTGCTTGCGTTCTGAGAAGCGGATTCTTGGCGAGGGTATCCTCGCCGACCAAAAAGAGTCTGGAGAAAGAGAGACAGAGGTAGATACTTGTGTGACGCTGTCGGCAATAATGGGACGGAACCTTACATAGACACATCAAAGGCTGCGACACCCTTTCACACGCGTTGCACCCTGACCTCGCGTGAACGCAAAGGATGCTTAATGGATGTGTTATTAGAGCGGAAATATTGAGTAATGTATTTACATTATGAAACACTTTTAGGCGGTGGTACATAGAGGCGGGAACATCTTTGGAAACTAAAAGCAAGGAAAGAAACGAATGGGGGAATACATGTCTGTTGATAGTTTTTTTTATTTGAATTGTTTTGTGTGAAGTGGGAAATGAGGGGAGAGGTACGGAATAAAGAGCCAACGGTGGGGATTCGGATATAAACAACAGCCTAGGATTTTTGTCTGGAAACTGACCGGGATTTGGACAGAATTATTGAAAAGAGAAAGGTTCTAGCGTCCGTGGAGTTCCGAGGTGGCTTGAGACTAGAATACTATGTATGGCTCTTGATGCCCATAAACCCGCTGTAACGGCCACTTGGAACCTTTACAGCCCGCGAGACGCACTTACCGACCAGAGCCCCTCCACTTATCATCTCCTCCTCGCTCTTCTCTCCCCTTCTTCCATACACGCGCGATCCTGGCTGCACTTTTGTCACGAGAATCGATCATGCGATGACTGAGTACGCTTTGGCAACGTCTACTGAGTCTATTACAGGTAATAAATCAACGATGACAAAAAACGCCTGGTTTTGTTATCGATTTTGTTATAGGATATGGCTGGTTTACATAATTCCATTGATGTCTGCTAAAACGCATGGCTGAAGTTTGGAAAACAAGAATATTCCTATTTGTTTTGTTTCTCAATGATGCAGTGTGGCGAGACAGTTTGGGAGAGAGAATGCATGGGGGACGGGAATCCCTCTATCCAAAACGTATACGCACCGATGCTAAATTGAATCCCTATGTTGCCAAATTTAGTGACACATTTAGGTGCCATAGAATTAGACACTAGTCTTGACCTTTAGTCACACAAATACAGGAGAACAGTGTCAAAATAACTTACGATTAAAACGGACTTCTCCGTTGGGATAAACGCATTGGGAGCTGAATGCATATTTGGGGGAAATCTAATAACGAATCTCGTTGCTCGCGACTGTATTTTGGTCCAATATTTGGATGTAATTGTAAGCATATGTCTTGGAGACCAGAAACCCTTGTAAAGAATGTTATACAATCTTAACAATACATTTTTTCGTTTCTCCCTAAAATATAATTGTATCTATTTGAAACTTCCCAATCATGTAACGAATATTGTTTTATCCATCAACAATAACACTAGCCCTCCGAAGTAGAATCGCCCTGCACGCACTTTAATGATGCTTAAATATGTAGGCAAGTCGTTTTGTTGTGCGTAATCCTGCTGTCATTCCTGAACTATGTTTAGACATGAATGTTTTTCCGGTTTGTCCAAATATATGGACATTTATGTATATAGTTTATGTACATATACAAGTCGTTATGATGAGCGTCTATAGAAGACGTTATGGCCAAATGTTTAAGCGTTTCTATGCAGGTCATTCTTATACAAGCATATGTTTATTTATCCTCCATTCCTCCATATCAGGGGGTGAATGATGGCCGAGGATGGGGGAAATCTCTCAGGGGACCCCGGCGCCAGAGACACAGAGGGGCTCTCCTCTTTCCCCAGAACTTTCATACGGCTCAACGACCTGTCTGGGCCTGGGGGAGGAGGAGGCGTGGAACGCAGCGAGATGGAGCCTGTGTCAGCAGGACCTGATGGAGCCTTTGCGGCTGGGGAGGAGGCCTCAGCAGGCGGGGAAGATGAGCTGCCACACCCCACCCTGGCTCCCATAGTGTTTTTCTACCTGAAACAAACCACCCCTCCGAGGAGCTGGTGTCTGAAGATGGTCTGCAACCCATATCCTTTTACCTTTCGCTATTATTTCACTCAAGTGCAGGCAGCTTGGATCGCTGGTACGTGCATCTCTTACATATCCACATGCCCACTCACACCTGTGAAGGTAAGACGCATCAATTCAATCCTTTCAGATGGACACTAGTACCTTGGGGTTAAGCCTCGAGGTTGATCTGGGATTCAGAGAATATGCAAAGGGTTTATGGAGACCTTGGTGTGGAATTTATAGCTCATATCTCTGGGTCTGTAGATGACATTGCTGCCAAAGGATTTGGATAAATTTACCACTAGAAGCTTTTTTTATTTTAGTTTCAACGATTAGTTGGCTAAGCTGATCCTATATCTGAGAGTTCAACGGACGTCAGGCCATAGTTCAGAGGTCAATTCATGGCTCGCACCTATAGATTTGTCCTGCTGGATATCTGGTGACCTCACGAAATTTGAGCTCAGGAATGACTTGAGTATGAATATTTCTCTTCAATATGAACAAGACGGTGTTGTAAGGCCTTGTATTGAATGGAGGCCGTAATTACATTTGATTTGCTGTGTCTCAAGGGTTGCAGCCCTATATCTTTTCATTTCTCTTTTCGTATTTTGTTGCAGCTGCTTTATTTTTATTGTTTATTTGTGCTATTTTCTTGATTAGAATTGATTTATTAATCATAATTACAGTGGGCGGTGAATATTAATGGCTGTCCACACACACGCACACACGCACGCACACACACACACACACACACACACACACACACACACACACACACACACACACACACACACACACACACACACACACACACACACACACACACACACACACACACACACACACACACACACACACACACACACACACACACACACTAGTGACGTGTGGGTCAGCTGTTTGTTAACCCACACGCAATTGCTTATAACCCATCCGCAAGCACAGGACTATAGGTGATAAAGTGACAATCTGAGGCCTACGTCCGACCGTAACCTGCAAATATAGAAGATGCGCTGTACAGTCAGAGATGGCCGAATCCATTTTTTTGGACAGTCCTTTTTCGCAGTTAAAAAATCCAACATAACTTTGGTACGTTTTCACAACTCTTAGTACAACACTCCAAACTGGTCACACTTGTACCACAACCAGTCTTTCATTCAAGAACTCTCATTGTGCATTCATTTGGATTGTAAGCGTCTCTCACCACGCAACCATTGATTCAAAATATACGTTTACTGTGAAATGTAATGAGATTTTTCAAATTTATTATCAGAACACAACTTAATGATATCTTTTCAATTTAGTCGTTTTAACTTCTAGTTCATCTAATAGCTAAACAATACAAGATCAAATCTCCCTTAGAAGTGCTGACAGTAATATACTACAGTACTGTAAATTACGGTAGATTACACAGTTTTCACATTAGGCAACACACTTACATTACCCAACAAAATTGACAGAAAATCTATCATTTCCGCTATATCTATCCAATGTGTGATCAAAGGTGTGATCAATGACGTGTGCTGTCTGAATTCAAATGTAAGAAATTAAATGAAACATATTAAACGAATGGAAATGAACCATAACGTTTAGCGTGTTTTGCCTGAACCACCTCTACATGGTGAAACCGAACATTGTAGGTGACCCCTTCACATTTGCAGGCCTGCTCAATTTCACTGAGAAGAGGTGTGCAGCGTCGTAGGATCTAAATATTGGCCTACGTCCTACCACACTGTCTTCGAAGATAACGGCACACATGGAGAGGTTTCCCCCTGCGTTGTCCAGGCACTTGGACGGTCGCCCGTTGGCCGATGATGTTCCTCCCACAGCGTCGAGTTTTGGCCAGGTTGAAGCCTGCTTCATCAACAAAGATATTATGGTTCACAGCAGCATCCAGAAACCTCTAAACATATATTGTGTGATTAGTTATTTTTATAGTATAGTTCCAGCATGATATTCTGAAGTAGCATGTGCATTAATAGTATCAGTAATACAGTATATAGTGTTGTACCTGTACATACTCAGCCCGCAGTTATTTCTCTCAAATGGCAGATAGATACCTGGTGCCTCTTCAAAAGGCAGATAGATACCTGCTGCCTCTTCAAAAGGCAGATAGATACCTGGTGTACCTGAACATACTCAGCCTGCAGTTATTTCTCTCAAAAGGCAGATAAATACCTGGTGCCTCTTCAAAAGGCAGATAGATACCTGGTGCCTCTTCAAAATGCAGATAGATACCAGGCGCCTCTTCAAAAGGCAGATTGATACCTGGTGCCTCTTCAAAAGGCAGATAGATACCTGGTGCCTCTTCAAAAGGTAGATAGATACCTGGTGCCTCTTCAAAAGGTAGATAGATACCTGGTGCCTCTTCAAAAGGCAGATAGATACCTGGTGCCTCTTCAAAAGGCAGATAGATACCTGGTGCCTCTTCAAAAGGCAGATAATACCTGGTGCCTTCAAAAGACAGATAGATAACTTGTGTCTCTTCAAAAGGCAGATAATACCTGGTGCCTTCAAAAGACAGATAGATAACTTGTGCCTCTTCAAAAGGCAGGCGATTGTTGGTAAGCTGATGGATGACACATTGGCAAAGGTGACATTGTTCTCCTCAATGGCCTGATTTATTTCAGACAGCCGTATGTCATTCCTGGCCCTCACCATTTCCACCACTGTCCACTCCTGCTGATCTGTCAGGACATGGTCACGGACACCACCATGGGGTCTTCTGTCAATTCTGAGGGCAGAACAGAGTGCACTGTCAATAGATCATTCTGTAAGACTACGGTCTTCTGTTTTGTGACATTACATGCATAACAATATGTCATTTACTGTAAACGTGATGGTAAAGCATAGTGCATATTAGCAGACGTACTGGTTTTCTTGGTGAAATGTTGATTGAATTGACAGTTGATCTTTTCAGATTGGGGTGAAATAATCTGGCAGCCTCTGCCATGGTAAGGCCTCTGTTGACCACATGGTCAATGACAATGGCCCGGACTTCATTAGACATAACATTTCCATGCTGTCCGCCTCGTTCTCTCTGATGTGTACCTCTTTGGCGGGTCCCAGGCCCACCTCTTTGACCTCTTTGACCTCTTTGATGGGGCCCGTGCCCACCTCTTTGATGGGGCCAGTGCCCACCTTTTTCACCTGTTTGATGGGGCCCATGCCCACCTCTTTGACGGGGCCCATGCCCACCTCTTTGATGGGGCCCATGCCCACCTCTTTGACCTGTTTGATGGGGCCCATGCCCACCTCTTTGATGGTGCCCGTACCCACCTCTTTGAAGGGGACCATGCCCACCTCTTTGACCTGTTTGATGGGAACCGTGCCCACGTCTTTGACCTGTTTGATGGGAACCGTGCCCATCTCTTTGATGGGGCCCATGCCCACCTCTTTGATGGGGCCCATTCCCACCTCTTTGATGGGGCCCATTCCCACCTTTTGACCTGTTTGATCGGGCCCATGCCCACCTCTTTGATGGGGCCCATGCCCACCTCTTTGATGGGGCCCATGCCCACCTCTTTGACCTGTTTGATGGGGCCCGTGCCCACCTCTTTGACCTGTTTGATGGGGCCCTTGCCCACCTCTTTGAGAGTGCCCGTGCCCACCTCTTTGATGGGGCCCATGCCCACCTCTTTGACAGGGCCCATGTCCACCTCTTTGACGGGGCCCATGCCCACCTCTTTGACAGGGCCCATGCCCACCTCTTTGACGGGGCCCATGCCCACCTCTTTGATGGGGCCCATGCCCACCTCTTTGATGGGGCCCATGCCCACCTCTTTGACAGGGCCCATGCCCACCTCTTTGACGGGGCCCGTGCCCACCTCTTTGATGGGGCCCATGCCCACCTCTTTGACAGGGCCCATGCCCACCTCTTTGATGGGGCCCATGCCCACCTCTTTGATGGGGCCCATGCCCACCTCTTTGATGGGGTCCATGCCCACCTCTTTGATGGGGCCCATGCCCACCTCTTTGATGGGGTCCATGCCCACCTCTTTGATCTCTTTGATGGGGTCCATGCCCACCTCTTTGACCTCTTTGATGGGGCCCATGCCCACCTCTTTGACCTGTTTGATGGGGCCCATGCCCACCTCTTTGATGGTGCCTGTGCCCAACTCTTTGATGGTGCCCGTACCCACCTCTTTGATGGGGACCAAGCCCACCTCTTTGACCTGTTTGATGGGAACCGTGCCCACCTCTTTGACCTGTTTGATGGGAACCGTGCCCATCTCTTTGATGGGGCCCATGCCCACCTCTTTGATGGGGCCCATGCCCACCTCTTTGATGGGGCCCATTCCCACCTTTTGACCTGTTTGATCGGGCCCATGCCCACCTCTTTGATGGGGCCCATGCCCACCTCTTTGATGGGGCCCATGCCCACCTCCTTGACCTGTTTGATGGGGCCCGTGCCCACCTCTTTGACCTGTTTTATGGGGCCCTTGCCCACCTCTTTGAGAGTGCCCGTGCCCACCTCTTTGATGGGGCCCATGCACACCTCTTTGATGGGGCCCATGCACACCTCTTTGACAGGGCCCATGCCCACCTCTTTGATGGGGCCCATGCCCACCTCTTTGACAGGGCCCATGCCCACCTCTTTGATGGGGCCCATGCACACCTCTTTGATGGGGCCCATGCCCACCTCTTTGACGGGGCCCATGCCCACCTCTTTGATGGGGCCCATGCCCACCTCTTTGATGGGGCCCATGCCCACCTCTTTGATGGGGCCCATGCCCACCTCTTTGATGGGGCCCATGCCCACCTCTGACCTCTTTGATGGGGTCCATGCCCACCTCTTTGACCTCTTTGATGGGGCCCATGCCCACCTCTTTGATGGGGCCCATGCCCACCTCTTTGATGGGGCCCATGCCCACCTCTTTGACCTCTTTGACGGGGCCCATGCCCACCTCTTTGACCTCTTTGATGGGGCACATGCCCACCTCTTTGACCTCTTTGACGGGGCCCGTGCCCACACTTCTGACGGGCACCTTGTCCACAAGCTGTTTGATTTCTTCCCTTGGTTGCTGTCTATTCTGCATATCTCCATTTCTCAGCTTTTCTCTTATTGAATGAATTTCCGACATTGTCCTTTTTCCTTCTGTGAATCAGCGTCAACTTTTTCTGCCCAAGTTACCAAAAGCATGTGTGATTTGGCGTGTGTTTGGCGCCTCCAGATAGGCCCTGAAGCTGAGTCTAAGGCTATGCACTAAACACCAGATACAGATTCATTTGATTTTATTTCACCTTTATTTAACTAGGCAAGTCAGTTAAGAACAAATTCCTATTTTCAATGACGGCCTAGGAACAGTGGGTTAACTGCCTGTTCAGGGGCAGAACGACAGATTTGTACCTTGTCAGCTCGGGGGTTTGATCTTGCATCCTTCCGGTTGCTAGTCCAACGCTCTAACCACTAGATAATGAAAGGTAAACCACAATGTAGCCTATAGATAGGTATTGCACAAGAATGATACATTTAGTGATTTTTGATGCATTGTTTTTTTCTTTATTCAACACGCCCGCTACCCACCTACCTTTCACCCACACAATATTTCATGACCCGCTACCCACCTACCTTTCATCCACACAATATTTCATGACCCGCTACCCACCTACCTTTCATCCACACAATATTTCATGACCCGCTACCCACCTACCTTTCATCCACACAATATTTCATGACCCGCTACCCATCTACCTTTCACCCACACAATATTTCATGACCCGCTACCCACCTACCTTTCATCCACACAATATTTCATGACCCGCTACCCACCTACCTTTCATCCATACAATATTTCATGACCCGCTACCCATCTACCTTTCACCCACACAATATTTCATGACCCGCTACCCACCTACCTTTCATCCACACAATATTTCATGACCCGCTACCCACCTACCTTTCATCCACACAATATTTCATGACCCGCTACCCACCTACCTTTCATCCACACAATACTTCATGACCCGAGTCGGTGCCGTAAGGCTGAACTGGGTGAATTGTTACATAATGTACCTGTGTGGTTGATTATGGACCGCTAGCTCTGTGTTGTGTCTCTGTGTCTGTGAATGGTAACAACAGTGGAGTCCTTTATTAAATTATACCTGAGAGAGAAGCCTGTTATCCATTCATAGGCAGCACAAACCCTTTACTCCACAACCAGAGAGGAGGATAGAAGAGATATAACCTGCTTGGTGTGTGTATTTGTATTATGGCACATATATGGCTCATACCTAGACTACTTTGTGTTCTTTGTGTTACAGTGGTTGTGTGTGTGTGTGTGTGTGTGTGTGTGTGTGTGTGTGTGTGTGTGTGTGTGTGTGTGTGTGTGTGTGTGTGTGTGTGTGTGTGTGTGTGTGTGTGTGTGTGTGTGTGTGTGTGTGTGTGTGTGTGTGTGTGTGTGTGTGTGTGTGTGTTGGCTCACACACACTGTGATGTCGGCTGTGGACATTTTTGTGTGTGTTGGCCCAGCACACACTGTGATGTCTGCTCTGCTCTAGTCTCAGTGCACAATCAAGGCAGTCTTTGTTTTTCTACTCAGGGAACAGGAACAGTCTGGTGGATCTGTGTGTGTGTGTATGTAGGAGCAGTCTGCTGGACCAGTAACAACCTCAGAGAATATACTTATTGTCACCTTGTGTATGTAGGTGGCAGGGAAGTCAAGAGCAGGAGAATCAAAGTTGGTAAAAATTGAGTATTTTAATAACTGAACACAAACTCCAAAACCAAAGTCCATAATAAAATAAATGTGGGTACAAGAACCCGTCGCACACTAATCCATAGAACATGAACATAACAATGAACAATCTCTGACAAGGACATGAGGGGAAACAGAGGGTTAAATATGCAACATATAATACATGGGATTGGAACCAGGTGTGTAAGAGGACCAGACAAAACCAATGAAAAATGAAACATAGATCAATGATGGCTAGAAGACCGGTGACGTCGATCGCCGAGCACCGCCCGAACAAGGTGAGGCATCGACTTCGGCAGAAGTCGTGACACTTATTTTACCTTATTATTCTCTCCAGATTTGATCTACCTCCCTCCTTCAGTCTCCTTCAGTCTCCCTCCGTCTCCTTCAGTCTCCCTCAGTCTCCCATCCCTCTCCTATCCATCTCCCATCTGTCTTACTCAGTCTCCCATCCCTCTCCTATCCATCTTACTCAGTCTCCTTCCGTCTTCCTCAGTCTCCCTCAGTCTCCCATCCATCTCCCGTCTGTCTCCCTCAGTCTCCCATCCCTTTCCTATCCATCTCTCATCCGTCTTACTCCGTCACCCTCAGTCTCTCTGTCTCCTTCAGTCTCTCTCAGTCTCCCTCAGTCTCTTACAGTCTCCCTCAGTCTCCCATCCCTTTCCTATCCATCTCCCATCTGTCTTACTCCATCTCCCTCAGTCTCTCTGTCTCCTTCCGTCTCTCTCAGTCTCCCTCATTCGCTCTCTGTCTCCTTCAGTCTACCTCAGAGTCCTTCAGTCCCTCTCAGTCTCTTACAGTCTCCTTCAGTCTACCTCAGAGTCCTTCAGTCTTTCTCAGCCTCCCTCAGTCTCCCTCAGATCTTATCAGACGTATGTGTAGTCATTGGGGTATTTCTCTACTAGAGGTCAGATCCATTGCTCTCTCATTTCCATATCTGTAAATGCCAGCAAAGCCTCTCCTGCGTTCCCTCTGTGCTCTGCATCAGAGTACCAGGGGCTTTCAGTGGCATAGGGAGGAACAAGGCCCCCAGAGGGAGCTCATTACAAGAGATCCAATATGTAGTGTGAGACCCCTTTTGCTGGGAACTCCTTTGAAGCACAATGCTCCGTAGAGAGACGGACAGCCTGACTGCTTAAACTGCAGTCACATAGACAGGCAGTGTTTCCCCTGCCTAGACAGGGCCTCCACCTACCCTATTTTCCCCTTTCCCCCAACCTGGGCTGGGCTGTGATATAATATTTGGAAGAACCTGGGCTTGGCTGTGATATGAAATTAGGAAGAACCTGGGCTGGGCTGTGATATGACATTAGGAAAAACCTGGGCTGTGATATGACATTAGGAAGAACCTGGGCTGGGCTGTGATATGACATGAGGAAGAACCTGGGCTGGGCTGTGATATGACATGAGGAAGAACCTGGGCTGGGCTGTGATATGACATGAGGAAGAACCTGGGCTGGGCTGTGATATGACATTAGGAAAAACCTGGGCTGGGCTGTGATATGACATTAGGAAAAACCTGGGCTGGGCTGTGATATGACATTAGGAAAAACCTGGGCTGGGCTGTGATATGACATTAGGAAAAACCTGGGCTGGGCTGTAATATGACATTAGGAAGAACCTGGGCTGGGCTGTGATATGACATTAGGAAGAACCTGGGCTGGGCTGTGATATGACATTAGGAAGAACCTGGGCTGGGCTGTGATATGACATTAGGAAGAACCTGGGCTGGGCTGTGATATGAAATTAGGAAGAACCTGGGCTGGGCTGTGTGTCATGTTTTGTCATTTATTATCATGTCTTGTCATTATGCTTTCCCTTCTGTTCGTTTCCCCCTGCTGGTCTTATTAGGTTCGTTCCCTCTTTCTATCCCTCTCTCTCCCCCTCCCTCTCTCACTCTCTCGCTCTCTCTTCTCTCTATCGTTCCGTTCCTGCTCCCAGCTGTTCCTATTCCCCTAATCAATCATTTAGTCTTCCCACACCTGTTCCCGATCCTTTTCCCTGATTAGAGTCCCTATTTCTCTCCTTGTTATTCGTTTCTGCCCTGTCGGTTCCTTGTCAAGAATTCACCGTGCTGTGTTTGTGTATCGCCCTGTCGTGTCGTGTTTTCCTCAGATGCTGCGTGGTGAGCAGGTGTCTGAGTCTGTTTGGTTCAAGTGCCTTCCCGAGGCAACCTACTGTTCACCTGCTGTTCAAGATCGAGTCTCCAGTTTGTCCTCGTCTTTTCGAGTGAAAGTTGTGTTTTTTTGATTGTATTTACTTTACTGGATTAAAGACTCTGTTTTCGCCAAGTCGCTTTTGGGTCCTCTTTCACCTGCATGACAGAAGGAACCGACCAAGGAATGGACCCAGCGACTTCAGACGCTCGTTACACTGCCGTCAAGATCCAAGGAGCCATGCTCGGCAGACACGAGCAGGAATTGTCTGCTGCTCGCCATGCCGTGGAGAACCTGGCCGCTCAGGTTTCCGACCTCTCTGGACAGTTCCAGAGTCTTCGTCTCGTGCCACCTGTTACTTCCTGGCCTGCCGAGCCTCCAGAACCTAGGGTTAATAACCCACCTTGCTACTCCGGGCAGCCCACTGAGTGCCGCTCCTTTCTCACGCAGTGTGAGATTGTGTTCTCTCTCCAACCCAACACATACTCTAGAGAGAGAGCTCGGGTTGCTTACGTCATTTCACTCCTTACTGGCCGGGCTCGAGAATGGGGCACAGCTATCTGGGAGGCAAGGGCTGATTGCTCTAACAAGTACCAGAACTTTAAAGAGGAGATGATTCGGGTTTTTGACCGTTCAGTTTTTGGTAGGGAGGCTTCTAGGGCCCTGGCTTCCCTATGCCAAGGTGAACGGTCCATAACGGATTATTCTATTGAGTTTCGCACTCTTGCTGCCTCTAGTGAGTGGAACGAGCCGGCGCTGCTCGCTCGTTTTCTGGAGGGACTCCACGCAGTGGTTAAGGATGAGATTCTCTCCCGGGAGGTTCCTTCAGATGTGGACTCTTTGATTGCTCTCGCCATCCGCATAGAACGACGGGTAGATCTTCGTCACCGGGCTCGTGGAAGAGAGTTCGCATCAACGGTGTTTCCCTGCTCCGCATCGCAACCATCTCCCTCCTCTGGCTCAGAGACTGAGCCCATGCAGCTGGGAGGGATTCGCATCTCGACTAAGGAGAGGGAACGGAGGATCACCAACCGCCTGTGCCTCTATTGCGGAGTTGCTGGACATTTTGTTAATTCATGTCCAGTAAAAGCCAGAGCTCATCTGTAAGCGGAGGGCTACAGGTGAGCGCAACTACTCAAGTCTCTCCATCAAAATCCTGTACTACTTTGTCGGTCCATCTACGCTGGACCGGTTCGGTGCTACATGTAGTGCCTTGATAGACTCTGGGGCTGAGGGTTGTTTCATGGACGAAGCATGGGTTCGGAAACATGACATTCCTTTCAGAGAGTTAGAGAAGCCTACGCCCATGTTCGCCTTAGATGGTAGTCATCTTCCCAGTATCAGATTTGAGACACTACCTTTAACCCTCACAGTATCTGGTAACCACAGTGAGACTATTTCTTTTTGATTTTTCGTTCACCGTTTACACCTGTTGTTTTGGGTCATCCCTGGCTAGTATGTCATAATCCTTCTATTAATTGGTCTAGTAATTCTATCCTATCCTGGAACGTTTCTTGTCATGTGAAGTGTTTAATGTCTGCCATCCCTCCCGTTTCTTCTGTCCCTACTTCTCAGGAGGAACCTGGCGATTTGACAGGAGTGCCGGAGGAATATCATGATCTGCGCACGGTCTTCAGTCGGTCCCGAGCCAACTCCCTTCCTCCTCACCGGTCGTATGATTGTAGTATTGATCTCCTTCCGGGGACCACTCCTCCTCGGGGTAGACTATACTCTCTGTCGGCTCCCGAACGTAAGGCTCTCGAGGATTATTTGTCTGTGTCTCTTGACGCCGGTACCATAGTGCCTTCTTCCTCTCCGGCCGGGCGGGGTTCTTTTTTGTTAAGAAGAAGGACGGTACTCTGCGCCCCTGCGTGGATTATCGAGGGCTGAATGACATAACGGTTAAGAATCGTTATCCGCTTCCCCTTATGTCATCAGCCTTCGAGATTCTGCAGGGAGCCAGGTGCTTTACTAAGTTGGACCTTCGTAACGCTTACCATCTCGTGCGCATCAGAGAGGGGGACGAGTGGAAAACGGCGTTTAACACTCCGTTAGGGCATTTTGAGTACCGGGTTCTGCCGTTTGGTCTCGCCAATGCGCCAGCTGTTTTTCAGGCATTAGTTAATGATGTTCTGAGAGACATGCTGAACATCTTTGTTTTTGTCTATCTTGACGATATCCTGATTTTTTCTCCGTCACTCGAGATTCATGTTCAGCATGTTCGACGTGTTCTACAGCGCCTTTTAGAGAATTGTCTCTACGTAAAGGCTGAGAAGTGCTCTTTTCATGTCTCCTCCGTTACTTTTCTCGGTTCCGTTATTTCCGCTGAAGGCATTCAGATGGATTCCGCTAAGGTCCAAGCTGTCAGTGATTGGCCCGTTCCAAGGTCACGTGTCGAGTTGCAGCGCTTTTTAGGTTTCGCTAATTTCTATCGGCGTTTCATTCGTAATTTCGGTCAAGTTGCTGCCCCTCTCACAGCTCTTACTTCTGTCAAGACGTGTTTTAAGTGGTCCGGTTCCGCCCAGGGAGCTTTTGATCTTCTAAAAGAACGTTTTACGTCCGCTCCTATCCTCGTTACTCCTGACGTCACTAGACAATTCATTGTCGAGGTTGACGCTTCAGAGGTAGGCGTGGGAGCCATTCTATCCCAGCGCTTCCAGTCTGACGATAAGGTTCATCCTTGCGCTTATTTTTCTCATCGCCTGTCGCCATCTGAGCGCAACTATGATGTGGGTAACCGTGAACTGCTCGCCATCCGCTTAGCCCTAGGCGAATGGCGACAGTGGTTGGAGGGGGCGTTCCTTTTGTCGTTTGGACAGACCATAAGAACCTTGAGTACATCCGTTCTGCCAAACGACTTAATGCCCGTCAAGCTCGTTGGGCGTTGTTTTTCGCTCGTTTCGAGTTTGTGATTTCTTACCGTCCGGGTAGCAAGAACACCAAGCCTGATGCCTTATCCCGTCTGTTTAGTTCTTCTGTGGCTTCTACTGATCCCGAGGGGATTCTTCCTTATGGGCGTGTTGTCGGGTTAACAGTCTGGGGAATTGAAAGACAGGTTAAGCAAGCACTCACGCACACTGCGTCGCCGCGCGCTTGTCCTAGTAACCTCCTTTTCGTTCCTGTTTCCACTCGTCTGGCTGTTCTTCAGTGGGCTCACTCTGCCAAGTTAGCTGGTCATCCCGGTGTTCGAGGCACTCTTGCGTCTATTCGCCAGCGCTTTTGGTGGCCGACTCAGGAGCGTGACACGCGCCGTTTCGTGGCTGCTTGTTCGGACTGCGCGCAGACTAAGTCGGGTAACTCTCCTCCTGCCGGTCGTCTCAGACCGCTCCCCATTCCTTCTCGACCATGGTCTCACATCGCCCTAGACTTCATTACCGGTCTGCCTTTGTCTGCGGGGAAGACTGTGATTCTTACGGTTGTCGATAGGTTCTCTAAGGCGGCACATTTCATTCCCCTCGCTAAACTTCCTTCCGCTAAGGAGACGGCACAAATCATTATCGAGAATGTATTCAGAATTCATGGCCTCCCGTTAGACGCCGTTTCAGACAGAGGCCCGCAATTCACGTCACAGTTTTGGAGGGAGTTCTGTCGTTTGATTGGTGCGTCCGTCAGTCTCTCTTCCGGGTTTCATCCCCAGTCTAACGGTCAAGCAGAGAGGGCCAATCAGACGATTGGTCGCATACTACGCAGCTTTTCTTTCAGAAACCCTGCGTCTTGGGCAGAACAGCTCCCCTGGGCAGAATACGCTCACAATTCGCTTCCTTCGTCTGCTACCGGGTTATCTCCGTTTCAGAGTAGTCTGGGTTACCAGCCTCCTCTGTTCTCATCCCAGCTTGCCGAGTCCAGCGTTCCCTCCGCTCAAGCGTTTGTCCAACGTTGTGAGCGCACCTGGAGGAGGGTGAGGTCTGCACTTTGCCGTTACAGGGCACAGACTGTGAGAGCCGCCAATAAACGCAGGATTAAGAGTCCAAGGTATTGTTGCGGCCAGAGAGTGTGGCTTTCCACTCGCAACCTTCCTCTTACGACAGCTTCTCGTAAGTTGACGCCGCGGTTCATTGGTCCGTTCCGTGTCTCCCAGGTCGTCAATCCTGTCGCTGTGCGACTGCTTCTTCCGCGACATCTTCGTCGCGTCCATCCTGTCTTCCATGTCTCCTGTGTCAAGCCCTTTCTTCGCACTCCCGTTCGTCTTCCCTCCCCCCTCCCGTCCTTGTCGAGCGCACCTATTTACAAGGTACATAAGATCATGGACATGCGTTCTCGGGGACGGGGTCACCAATACTTAGTGGATTGGGAGGGTTACGGTCCTGAGGAGAGGAGTTGGGTTCCGTCTCGGGACGTGCTGGACCGTTCACTCATTGATGATTTCCTCCGTTGCCGCCAGGATTCCTCCTCGAGTGCGCCAGGAGGCGCTCGGTGAGTGGGGGGGTACTGTCATGTTTTGTCATTTATTATCATGTCTTGTCATTATGCTTTCCCTTCTGTTCGTTTCCCCCTGCTGGTCTTATTAGGTTCGTTCCCTCTTTCTATCCCTCTCTCTCCCCCTCCCTCTCTCACTCTCTCGCTCTCTCTTCTCTCTATCGTTCCGTTCCTGCTCCCAGCTGTTCCTATTCCCCTAATCAATCATTTAGTCTTCCCACACCTGTTCCCGATCCTTTTCCCTGATTAGAGTCCCTATTTCTCTCCTTGTTATTCGTTTCTGCCCTGTCGGTTCCTTGTCAAGAATTCACCGTGCTGTGTTTGTGTATCGCCCTGTCGTGTCGTGTTTTCCTCAGATGCTGCGTGGTGAGCAGGTGTCTGAGTCTGTTTGGTTCAAGTGCCTTCCCGAGGCAACCTACTGTTCACCTGCTGTTCAAGATCGAGTCTCCAGTTTGTCCTCGTCTTTTCGAGTGAAAGTTGTGTTTTTTTGATTGTATTTACTTTACTGGATTAAAGACTCTGTTTTCGCCAAGTCGCTTTTGGGTCCTCTTTCACCTGCATGACACTGTGATATGACATTAGGAAGAACCTGGGCTGGGCTGTGATATGACATTAGGAAGAACCTGGGCTGGGCTGTGATATGAAATTAGGAAGAACCTGGGCTGGGCTGTGATATGACATTAGGAAGAACCTGGGCTGGGCTGTGATATGACATTAGGAAGAACCTGGGCTGGGCTGTGATATGAAATTAGGAAGAACCTGGGCTGGGCTGTGATATGAAATTAGGAAGAACCTGGGCTGGGCTGTGATATGAGAGCGTCTGGTCAGCGGGGTGGTGGCACCGGGATCCTCATCTCTCCCAAGTGGTCATTCTCTCTTTCTCCCCTTACCCATCTGTCTATCGCCTCCTTTGAATTCCATGCTGTCACAGTTACTAGCTCTTTCAAGCTTAACATCCTTATCATTTATCGCCCTCCAGGTTCACTCGGAGAGTTCATCAATGAGCTTGATGCCTTGATAAGCTCCTTTCCTGAGGACGGCTCACCTCTCACAGTTCTGGGCGACTTTAACCTCCCCACGTCTACCTTTGACTCTTTCCTCTCTGCCTCCTTCTTTCCACTCCTCTCCTCTTTGACCTCACCCTCTCACCTTCCCCCTACTCACAAGGCAGGCAATACGCTCGACCTCATCTTTACTAGATGCTGTTCTTCCACTAACCTCATTGCAACTCCCCTCCAAGTCTCCGACCACTGCCTTGTATCCTTTTCCCTCTCGCTCTCATCCAACACCTCCCACACTGCCCCTACTCGGATGGTATCGCGCCGTCCCAACCTTCGCTCTCTCTCCCCCCGCTACTCTCTCCTCTTCCATCCTATCATCTCTTCCCTCCGCTCAAACCTTCTCCCACCTATCTCCTGATTCTGCCTCCTCAACCCTCCTCTCCTCCCTCTCTGCATCCCTTGACTCTCTATGTCCCCTATCCTCCAGGCCGGCTCGGTCCTCCCCTCCCGCTCCGTGGCTCGATGACTCATTGCGAGCTCACAGAACAGGGCTCCGGGCAGCCGAGCGGAAATGCAGGAAAACTCGCCTCCCTGCGGACCTGGCATCCTTTCACTCCCTCCTCTCTACATTTTCCTCCTCTGTCTCTGCTGCTAAAGCCACTTTCTACCACGCTAAATTCCAAGCATCTGCCTCTAACCCTAGGAAGCTCTTTGCCACCTCCTCCCTCCTGAATCCTCCTCCCCTCCCCCCTCCTCCCTCTCTGCAGATGACTTCGTCAACCATTTTGAAAAGAAGGTCGACGACATCCGATCCTCGTTTGCTAAGTCAAACGACACCGCTGGTTCTGCTCACACTGCCCTACCCTGTGCTCTGACCTCTTTCTCCCTCTCTCTCCAGATGAAATCTCGCGTCTTGTGACGGCCGGCCGCCCAACAACCTGCCCGCTTGACCCTATCCCCTCCTCTCTTCTCCAGACCATTTCCGGAGACCTTCTCCCTTACCTCACCTCGCTCATCAACTCATCCCTGACCGCTGGCTACGTCCCTTCCGTCTTCAAGAGAGCGAGAGTTGCACCCCTTCTGAAAAAACCTACACTCGATCCCTCCGATGTCAACAATTACAGACCAGTATCCCTTCTTTCTTTTCTCTCCAAAACTCTTGAACGTGCCGTCCTTGGCCAGCTCTCCCGCTATCTCTCTCTGAATGACCTTCTTGATCCAAATCAGTCAGGTTTCAAGACTAGTCATTCAACTGAGACTGCTCTCCTCTGTATCACGGAGGCGCTCCGCACTGCTAAAGCTAACTCTCTCTCCTCTGCTCTCATCCTTCTAGATCTATCGGCTGCCTTCGATACTGTGAACCATCAGATCCTCCTCTCCACCCTCTCCGAGTTGGGCATCTCCGGTGCGGCCCACGCTTGGATTGCGTCCTACCTGACAGGTCGCTCCTACCAGGTGGCGTGGCGAGAATCTGTCTCCTCACCACGCGCTCTCACCACTGGTGTCCCCCAGGGCTCTGTTCTTGGCCCTCTCCTATTCTCGCTATACACCAAGTCACTTGGCTCTGTCATAACCTCACATGGTCTCTCTTATCATTGCTATGCAGACGACACAAAATTAATCTTCTCCTTTCCCCCTTCTGATGACCAGGTGGCGAATCGCATCTCTGCATGTCTGGCAGACATATCAGTGTGGATGACGGATCACCACCTCAAGCTGAACCTCGGCAAGACGGAGCTGCTCTTCCTCCCGGGGAAGGACTGTCCGTTCCATGATCTCGCCATCACGGTTAACAACTCCATTGTGTCCTCCTCCCAGAGCGCCAAGAACCTTGGCGTGATCCTGGACAACACCCTGTCGTTCTCAACCAACATCAAGGCGGTGGCCCGTTCCTGTAGGTTCATGCTCTACAACATCCGCAGAGTACGACCCTGCCTCACACAGGAAGCGGCGCAGGTCCTAATCCAGGCACTTGTCATCTCCCGTCTGGATGACTGCAACTCGTTGTTGGCTGGGCTCCCTGCCTGTGCCATTAAACCCCTTCAACTCATCCAGAACGCCGCAGCCCGTCTGGTGTTCAACCTTCCCAAGTTCTCTCACGTCACCCCGCTCCTCCGTTCTCTCCACTGGCTTCCAGTTGAAGCTCGCATCCGCTACAAGACCATGGTGCTTGCCTACGGAGCTGTGAGGGGAACGGCACCTCAGTACCTCCAGGCTCTGATCAGGCCCTACACCCAAACAAGGGCACTGCGTTCATCCACCTCTGGCCTGCTCGCCTCCCTACCACTGAGGAAGTACAGCTCCCGCTCAGCCCAGTCAAAACTGTTCGCTGCCCTGGCCCCCCAATGGTGGAACAAACTCCCTCACGACGCCAGGACAGCGGAGTCAATCACCACCTTCCGGAGACACCTGAAACCCCACCTCTTTAAGGAATACCTAGGATAGGATAAGTAATCCCTCTCACCCCTTCCCCCCCCTTTAAGTTTTAGATGCACTATTGTAAAGTGACTGTTCCACTGGATGTCATAAGGTGAATGCACCAATTTGTAAGTCGCTCTGGATAAGAGCGTCTGCTAAATGACTTAAATGTAAATGTAAAATGTAAATATGACATTAGGAAGAACCTGGGCTGGGCTGTGATATGACATTAGGAAGAACCTGGGCTGGGCCAAACAGAGGTGCTAGTGGTTCTGATGTGGTGGTAACTGAGGGAACCCTAAGTTGGCATTTGGAGAATTCAGAGACGTGTGTGTGTGTGTGTGTGTGTGTGTGTGTGTGTGTGTGTGTGTGTGTGTGTGTGTGTGTGTGTGTGTGTGTGTGTGTGTGTGTGTGTGTGTGTGTGTGTGTGTGTGTGTGTGTGTGTGTGTGTGTTATTTAGACATCTCTGCCCCCCATCCATGGTTCTGTGTTTCTTTAGCTATTTAGGAAAAGGTCAGAGATTCTGTAATACTTAGTAAACTAACTGATATTGATCTGTCTCTGTACCTCCACGGAATGTGTGTGTGCATGTGTGTGTGCGTCTCTCTGTCTGTGAGCGTGTGTGTGTGTCTGTGCTTCTGAAGTCTCCTGGGTGTTCTGAGCAAAAACTCACATAGTGTACGTATCACCACCTGGAGGTACCACCTGGAGGTACGGTGTGTTGCACCACCTGGAGGTACGGTGTGGAGCACCACCTGGAGGTATGGTGTGTTGCACCACCTGGAGGTACGGTGTGTTGCACCACCTGGAGGTATGGTGTGTTGCACCACCTGGGGGTACCACCTGGAGGTATGGTGTGTTGCACCACCTGGAGGTACCACCTGGAGGTATGGTGTGTTGCACCACCTGGAGGTACCACCTGGAGGTATGGTGTGTTGCACCACCTGGAGGTATGGTGTGTTGCACCACCTGGAGGTACGGTGTGTTGCACCACCTGGAGGTACGGCATGGAGCACCACCTGGAGGTACGGTGTGGAGCACCACCTGGAGGTACGGTGTGGAGCACCACCTGGAGGTACGGCATGGAGCACCACCTGGAGGTACGGTGTGGAGCACCACCTGGAGGTACGGCATGGAGCACCACCTGGAGGTACGGTGTGGAGCACCACCTGGAGGTACGGTGTGGAGCACCACCTGGAGGTATGGTGTGTTGCACCACGTGGAGGTACCACCTGGAGGTACCACCTGGAGGTACCACCTGGAGGTACGGTGTGTTGCACCACCTGGAGGTACCACCTGGAGGTATGGTGTGTTGCACCACCTGGAGGTACCACCTGGAGGTACGGTGTGTTGCACCACCTGGAGGTACCACCTGGAGGTATGGTGTGTTGCACCACCTGGAGGTACCACCTGGAGGTATGGTGTGTTGCACCACCTGGAGGTACCACCTGGAGGTATGGTGTGTTGCACCACCTGGAGGTATGGTGTGTTGCACCACCTGGAGGTACGGTGTGTTGCACCACCTGGAGGTATGGTGTGTTGCACCACCTGGAGGTACGGCATGGAGCACCACCTGGAGGTACGGCATGGAGCACCACCTGGAGGTACGGCATGAAGCACCACCTGGAGGTACGGCATGGAGCACCACCTGGAGGTCTGGTGTGTTGCACCACCTGGAGGTACGGTGTGGAGCATCACCTGGAGGTACGGTGTGGATTACCACCTGGAGGTACGGTGTGGAGCACCACCTGGAGGTCTGGTGTGGAGCACCACCTGGAGGTCTGGTGTGCTGCACCAATGTGTTGCTCCGGTGTGGTGCTCTGGTGTAGTGCTCTGGTGCGGTGGTACCTACACTCTCTCCTTCACACACCAACTCTCTCTATCCTCCTCCTTTTCTCTCTCACCTCATCTCTTTCTCCCTCCCCCTCTCTCTCCACACTTCTTATCCTCCCTTCCTTCCTCCGGTATTACCTCCTCTCTTCACTGTATCCTACTGATTTACTACAAGAGGATTATGTCATCCAGTCTGCAGAGAGAGAGCTGACCAATGGCTCTCCTGTCACACTGTAGTCCAGTCAGCAGAGAGAGAGCTGACTGTTTCCTCTCCTGTCACTCTGTAGTCCAGTCAGCAGAGAGAGAGCTGACCGACGGCTCTCCTGTCACTCTGTAATCCAGTCTGCAGAGAGAGAGCTGACCAATGGCTCTCCTGTCACACTGTAGTCCAGTCTGCAGAGAGAGAGCTGACCGATGGCTCTCCTGTCACTCTGTAGTCCAGTTTGCAGAGAGAGAGCTGAACGTTTCCTCTCCTGTCACTCTGTAATCCAGTCAGCAGAGAGAGAGCTGACCGACGGCACTCCTGTCACTCTGTAATCCAGTCTGCAGAGAGAGAGCTGACCAATGGCTCTCCTGTCACACTGTAGTCCAGTCTGCAGAGAGAGAGCTGACCGATGGCTCTCCTGTCACTCTGTAGTCCAGTCTGCAGAGAGAGAGCTGACCAATGGCTCTCCTGTCACACTGTAGTCCAGTCTGCAGAGAGAGAGCTGACCGATGGCTCTCCTGTCACTCTGTAGTCCAGTCATTGTTTTGGCTGTGGAGAGACCGTAGTGCCTCATGCTAGCTCCCATGCTAATGATATAACCCCCAGTCAACAAAGTTTAAGCAAGCTAGTCGCCTTCATCTGGTTACTCTGTCATTGCACTGGAACACTGATTCAGGCCGGTATTGAAGGACACAAAATAATTAAAATTAAAATTGGGACATTATGTGTTAATGTTTTATGCTGATGCGTTTTGTTTTTAACTCTCTTGCTTCTCCCTTCGTTTCTTTTCTTTCCCTTTTTATATCTCACTCCTTCCATGTCTCCTCTTCACAGTAAGAGGAAAAACAGCAGTTGTGTGTATTTTTATAATTCCTTTATTAGATAATAGCTAATCAGGAGAAAGTGTTTTCTGCTCCAGTTTGTTCTCTCCTCCTTTCCTCTCCACTCTACAAAGTTAAAAGCTTGAAAGAGAGAGAGAGACAGAGAGAGAGAGAGAGAGGGAGAGAGGGAGAGAGGGAGAGAGGGAGTGAGGGGAGAGGGAGAGAGGGGAGAGGGGAGAGGGGGGAGAGGGGAGAGGGGGAGAGAGAGAGAGAGAGAGAGAGAGAGAGAGAGAGAGAGAGAGAGAGAGAGAGAGAGAGAGAGAGAGAGAGAGAGGGGCAGAGAGAGGGCAGAGAGAGAGAGAGAGAGAGAGAGAGAGAGAGAGAGAGAGAGAGAGAGAGAGAGAGAGAGAGATTGTGTCTCAGTCTTAAGGGCATGACACAGCAGGAGGCTAAAGTTGCAAAATCAGGTGTAGGTTTATTAAAGGTCCAATTCTGCCATTTTATTCTCAATTTAAAATCATTTTTGGGTAACAATTTAGTAACTTACTGTAATTGTTTTCAAGTATTTATTTTTTAAACAAAACTAAAAATAATTACTTCTTAGAAAATAGCAATTTCTCAAGCAGTAATGTTGCTATGACTGTCTGGGAGTGGTCTGAGTTGGGAGGGGAAAACTGAAAACTACCTTGGCAAAAAGGTTTGGAACTCTCTTTCATATTGGTCTATTAACTCATTTACCGCCTGATGACACCAGGCAGACCAAAGGACCATCCCACCAAAACAGGCTGAAATTGCAGCCGGTCTTTTCAAACAGCTCTTACACTAAAAAGGGCACGAAACATAATTTCCACAATTTCACAGTATTATTCCAACCTCATAGTGTGGAAATTTAAAACACAGTGAATCACGTTTTTGACTACACTGGCCCTTTAAATAATATATCATGCAAAATATATTTAGGGAAATGTTTACAAAGTCTGACAAAACAAAAACAACACCGAAACACAAAAGGCTTAAGGCTAAACAGGCATCACTGCCAAACAGAACTGACTGGGAACAGGCACTGTGTAGTGGGCTCTGACCAGCCTCCCCCTGAGTGTTTCCAACACTAGTCACAGTGCATACACATGCATATAGAACCATGGTACACCTTGGATCAATATCACCAATATCGGCAGCAATCTACATCAACGAGACACAAACCTCAATACAACATTCTCGTTGTAACTTCGCTATCATTGTTAACCTCTTGCTTCTACCTGGCACGCAGGCGTCCCATCTAGAGCTCTGGAAATGCAAATGCGCTACGCTAAATGCTAATAGTATTAGTTAAAACTCAAACGTTCATTAAAATACACATGCAGGGTATTGAATTAAAGCTACACTCGTTGTGAATCCAGGCAACAAGTCAGATTTCTAAAATGTTTTACGGCGAAAACATAGCACGTATTTATGTCAAACCACCACCGCAGACATAGCTCATTAGCATAGCCAAGTAGGAAAAAATATGCAATCAACAAACGCAGGATTAAAAAAATAATCATTTCACTAACCTTTTGAAATCTTCATCAGATGACAGTAATATAACATGTTACACAGTACATTCATTTTTTTTTCAATAATCTGCAATATATATCCATAAATCTCTGTTTACAATGACGCATTGTTCAAAAAATGCTACTAAAATGTCAGGAGAAATGAAATAGCTCCGGCAGATAACGTCAGCTAACAAGGAATACACATCATAAACTTTGACTAAATATGCATGTTTTACATATGTATAGGAAGATACACTTCTTCTAAATGCAATCGCTGTGTTACATTTATTTTTAATGTTACAGTTTGCATTTACTAGGCTATACTAGGAGTCGGCGCTCCAAATGTATCATTATGCCTATCTTGGAGTCGACAGAAACCCAAAATTAACACGTAAATATTCCCTTACCTTTGCTGTTCTTCCATCAAAAGACCTGGAAGGGATTATACTTACCAAAACAGAGTTTAGTTTTCAAGTCTGCGTCTTTCGGTTCTCAAAATAGCCACTTTTCGGTCGAAATGTAGGCAAAATTCAAGTGCATGCGCACCAAAACGTTGAAATTATATATTATATGTCGAGTAAACTTGTCAAACTATGTTCATAATTAAGCTTTAACATGTTATAAAGGTGTACAGCAATTGTGAGGACGAAGCGAAACACACACGTCTTTTAATTGATCCTGAAGAAAAGAGAGAGCGGGAGCAGAGCGCCCATAAACGTACACTTTTTTTCGCGTGACCGAGACCTTTCGGCACGCTCAACGTCTCGTGAGCGTGCAAATCTCACAATGAGAAGCCCCATTGAAAGCAGGCTTCGCGCTGAACATGTAGGACCTGTGCCCAGAGCGGTAGCCTTTTGGGAAGTGCGTTTAAGATGACGTCACAGTTGGGCCAACTTTTTCCATGACAAGAGAGATTTTGGGAGAATGCATGCCCTGAGATTTCTGCTTTACATAGAGACAAAATTTAAACGGTTTTAGAAGCTTTAGAGTGTTTTCTATTCGATAATATTTTTTATATGCATATATTAGCAACTTTTGACAAAAATGTATCCTGTTTTATATGGGTACCCAATTCCTCCAGAAGGGGCAGTAAACAGGGCTAGGCTTAACAGGTTAACTATGATAAACACTATTTTAACAGATAGCCTGGAGTATTACGTTAACAACAATATATTCACTGTCACGCCCTGACCATAGGGAGCCTTTTATTCTCTATGTTGGTTTGGTCGGGGTGTGACTAGGGTGTTTCCTCTGGTTTACTCTAGTCTACGTACGCTGTGCCTTGGTCCATTTATTCCAACGATTGTAACATTTGCTAATTACATGTTAGGCCAATTTACAAACCAAAACAGATAAGTGGCGCTCACGCACCTTTTTTTTCCACAAATACTGGCACGCACTCCCCCTCGCTCTAGGACGCACAGCGGCACGCCCCTCGCTCTAGGACGCACAGTGGTACGCCCCTCGCTCTAGGACGACAGTGGCACACATTCCCCCTCGCTCTAGGACGCACAGCGGCACGCCCCTCGCTCTAGGATGACAGTGGCACGCCCCTCGCTCTAGGACGACAGTGGCACGCCCCTCGCTCTAGGACGACAGTGGCACGCCCCTCTCTCTAGGACGACAGTGGTACGCCCCTCGCTCTAGAACGACAGTGGCACACATTCCCCCTCGCTCTAGGATGCACAGTGGTACGCCCCTCGCTCTAGGACGACAGTGGCACACATTCCCCCTCGCTCTAGGATGCACAGTGGTATGCCCCTCGCTCTAGGACGCACAGTGGCACGCCCCTCGCTCTAGGACGCACAGCGGCACGCCCCTCGCTCTAGGACGCACAGTAGCACGCCCCTCGCTCTAGGACGACAGTGGCACACATTCCCCCTCGCTCTAGGACGCACAGTGGTACGCCCCTCGCTCTAGGACGACAGTGGCACACATTCCCCCTCGCTCTAGGACGCACAGTGGTACGCCCCTCGCTCTAGGACGCACAGTGGTACGCCCCTCGCTCTAGGACGCACAGTGGCACGCCCCTCGCTCTAGGACGCACAGCGGCACGCCCCTCGCTCTAGGACGCACAGTGGCACGCCCCTCGCTCTAGGACGCACAGCGGCACGCCCCTCGCTCTAGGACGCACAGCGGCACTCCCCTCGCTCTAGGACGACAGTGGCACACATTCCCCCTCACTCTAGGACGCACAGTGGCACGCCCCTCGCTCTAGGACGCACAGTGGCACGCCCCTCGCTCTAGGACGACAGTGGCACACATTCCCCCTCACTCTAGGACGACAGTGGCACACATTCCCCCTCACTCTAGGACGCACAGTGGCACGCCCCTCGCTCTAGGACGCACAGTGGCACACATTCCCCCTCGCTCTAGGACGCACAGTGGTACGCCCCTCGCTCTAGGACGACAGTGGCACACATTCCCCCTCACTCTAGGACGCACAGTGGCACGCCCCTCGCTCTAGGACGCACAGTGGCACACATTCCCCCTCGCTCTAGGACGCACAGTGGTACGCCCCTCGCTCTAGGACGCACAGTGGCACACATTCCCCCTCGTTCTAGGACGCACAGTGGTACGCCCCTCGCTCTAGGACGACAGTGGCACACATTCCCCCTCGCTCTAGGATGCACAGTGGTACGCCCCTCGCTCTAGGACGACAGTGGCACACATTCCCCCTCGCTCTAGGATGCACAGTGGTATGCCCCTCGCTCTAGGACGCACAGTGGCACGCCCCTCGCTCTAGGACGCACAGCGGCACGCCCCTCGCTCTAGGACGCACAGTGGCACGCCCCTCGCTCTAGGACGACAGTGGCACACATTCCCCCTCGCTCTAGGACGCACAGTGGTACGCCCCTCGTTCTAGGACGACAGTGTCACACATTCCCCCTCGCTCTAGGACGCACAGTGGTACGCCCCTCGCTCTAGGACGCACAGTGGTACGCCCCTCGCTCTAGGACGCACAGTGGCACGCCCCTCGCTCTAGGACGCACAGCGGCACGCCCCTCGCTCTAGGACGCACAGTGGCACACATTCCCCCTCGCTCTAGGACGCACAGTAGCACGCCCCTCGCTCTAGGACGACAGTGGCACACATTCCCCCTCGCTCTAGGACGCACAGTGGTACGCCCCTCGCTCTAGGACGACAGTGGCACACATTCCCCCTCGCTCTAGGACGCACAGTGGTACGCCCCTCGCTCTAGGATGCACAGTGGTACGCCCCTCGCTCTAGGACGCACAGTGGCACGCCCCTCGCTCTAGGACGCACAGCGGCACGCCCCTCGCACTAGGACGCACAGTGGCACGCCCCTCGCTCTAGGACGCACAGCGGCACGCCCCTCGCTCTAGGACGCACAGCGGCACTCCCCTCGCTCTAGGACGACAGTGGCACACATTCCCCCTCACTCTAGGACGCACAGTGGCACGCCCCTCGCTCTAGGACGCACAGTGGCACGCCCCTCGCTCTAGGACGACAGTGGCACACATTCCCCCTCACTCTAGGACGACAGTGGCACACATTCCCCCTCACTCTAGGACGCACAGTGGCACGCCCCTCGCTCTAGGACGCACAGTGGCACACATTCCCCCTCGCTCTAGGACGCACAGTGGTACGCCCCTCGCTCTAGGACGCACAGTGGCACACATTCCCCCTCGTTCTAGGACGCACAGTGGTACGCCCCTCACTCTAGGACGACAGTGGCACACATTCCCCCTCGCTCTAGGATGCACAGTGGTACGCCCCTCACTCTAGGACGACAGTGGCACACATTCCCCCTCGCTCTAGGATGCACAGCGGTATGCCCCTCGCTCTAGGACGCACAGTGGCACGCCCCTCGCTCTAGGATGCACAGCGGCACGCCCCTCGCTCTAGGACGCACAGTGGCACGCCCCTCGCTCTAGGACGCACAGTGGCACGCCCCTCGCTCTAGGACGCACAGCGGCACGCCCCTCGCTCTAGGACGCACAGCGGCACTCCCCTCGCTCTAGGACGACAGTGGCACACATTCCCCCTCACTCTAGGACGCACAGTGGCACGCCCCTCGCTCTAGAACGCACAGTGGCACGCCCCTCGCTCTAGGACGACAGTGGCACACATTCCCCCTCACTCTAGGACGACAGTGGCACACATTCCCCCTCACTCTAGGACGCACAGTGGCACGCCCCTCGCTCTAGGACGCACAGTGGCACACATTCCCCCTCGCTCTAGGACGCACAGTGGTACGCCCCTCGCTCTAGGACGACAGTGGCACACATTCCCCCTCGCTCTAGGACGCACAGTGGCACGCCCCTCGCTCTAGGACGCACAGTGGCACACATTCCCCCTCGCTCTAGGACGCACAGTGGTACGCCCCTCGCTCTAGGACGCACAGTGGCACACATTCCCCCTCGTTCTAGGACGCACAGTGGTACGCCCCTCGCTCTAGGACGACAGTGGCACACATTCCCCCTCGCTCTAGGATGCACAGTGGTACGCCCCTCACTCTAGGACGACAGTGGCACACATTCCCCCTCGCTCTAGGATGCACAGTGGTATGCCCCTCGCTCTAGGACGCACAGCGGCACGCCCCTCGCTCTAGGACGCACAGTGGCACGCCCCTCGCTCTAGGACGCACAGCGGCACGCCCCTCGCTCTAGGACGCACAGTGGCACGCCCCTCGCTCTAGGACGCACAGTGGCACGCCCCTCGCTCTAGGACGCACAGCGGCACGCCCCTCGCTCTAGGACGCACAGTGGCACGCCCCTCGCTCTAGGACGCACAGCGGCACGCCCCTCGCTCTAGGACGCACAGTGGCACACATTCCCCCTCGCTCTAGGACGCACAGTGGTACGCCCCTTGTTCTAGGACGACAGTGTCACACATTCCCCCTCGCTCTAGGACGCACAGTGGTACGCCCCTCGCTCTAGGACGCACAGTGGTACGCCCCTCGCTCTAGGACGCACAGTGGCACGCCCCTCGCTCTAGGACGCACAGCGGCACGCCCCTCGCTCTAGGACGCACAGTGGCACACATTCCCCCTCGCTCTAGGACGCACAGTAGCACGCCCCTCGCTCTAGGACGACAGTGGCACACATTCCCCCTCGCTCTAGGACGCACAGTGGTACGCCCCTCGCTCTAGGACGACAGTGGCACACATTCCCCCTCGCTCTAGGACGCACAGTGGTATGCCCCTCGCTCTAGGATGCACAGTGGTACGCCCCTCGCTCTAGGACGCACAGTGGCACGCCCCTCGCTCTAGGACGCACAGCGGCACGCCCCTCGCTCTAGGACGCACAGTGGCACGCCCCTCGCTCTAGGACGCACAGCGGCACTCCCCTCGCTCTAGGACGAAAGTGGCACACATTCCCCCTCACTCTAGGACGCACAGTGGCACGCCCCTCGCTCTAGGACGCACAGTGGCACGCCCCTCGCTCTAGGACGACAGTGGCACACATTCCCCCTCACTCTAGGACGACAGTGGCACACATTCCCCCTCACTCTAGGACGCACAGTGGCACGCCCCTCGCTCTAGGACGCACAGTGGCACACATTCCCCCTCACTCTAGGACGCACAGTGGCACGCCCCTCGCTCTAGGACGCACAGTGGCACACATTCCCCCTCGCTCTAGGACGCACAGTGGTACGCCCCTCGCTCTAGGACGCACAGTGGCACACATTCCCCCTCGTTCTAGGACGCACAGTGGTACGCCCCTCACTCTAGGACGACAGTGGCACACATTCCCCCTCGCTCTAGGATGCACAGTGGTACGCCCCTCACTCTAGGACGACAGTGGCACACATTCCCCCTCGCTCTAGGATGCACAGAGGTATGCCCCTCGCTCTAGGACGCACAGTGGCACGCCCCTCGCTCTAGGACGCACAGCGGCACGCCCCTCGCTCTAGGACGCACAGTGGCACGCCCCTCGCTCTAGGACGACAGTGGCACACATTCCCCCTCGCTCTAGGACGCACAGTGGTACGCCCCTCGCTCTAGGACGACAGTGGCACACATTCCCCCTCGCTCTAGGACGCACAGTGGTACGCCCCTCACTCTAGGACGCACAGTGGTACGCCCCTCACTCTAGGACGCACAGTGGCACGCCCCTCGCTCTAGGACGCACAGCGGCACGCCCCTCGCTCTAGGACGCACAGTGGCACGCCCCTCGCTCTAGGACGCACAGCGGCACGCCCCTCGCTCTAGGACGCACAGCGGCACGCCCCTCGCTCTAGGACGACAGTGGCACACATTCCCCCTCACTCTAGGACGCACAGTGGCACGCCCCTCGCTCTAGGACGCACAGTGGCACGCCCCTCGCTCTAGGACGACAGTGGCACACATTCCCCCTCACTCTAGGACGACAGTGTCACACATTCCCCCTCACTCTAGGACGCACAGTGGCACGCCCCTCGCTCTAGGACGCACAGTGGCACACATTCCCCCTCGCTCTAGGACGCACAGTGGTACGCCCCTCGCTCTAGGACGCACAGTGGCACACATTCCCCCTCGCTCTAGGACGCACAGTGGTACGCCCCTCGCTCTAGGACGCACAGTGGCACACATTCCGCCTCGCTCTAGGACGACAGTGGCACACATTCCCCCTCACTCTAGGACGCACAGTGGCACGCCCCTCGCTCTAGGACGCACAGTGGCACACATTCCCCCTCGCTCTAGGACGCACAGTGGTACGCCCCTCGCTCTAGGACGCACAGTGGCACACATTCCCCCTCGCTCTAGGACGCACAGTGGTACGCCCCTCGCTCTAGGACGCACAGTGGCACACATTCCCCCTCTCTCTAGGACGCACAGTGGCACACATTCCCCCTCGCTCTAGGACGACAGTGGCACACATTCCCCCTCACTTTAGGACGCACAGTGGCACGCCCCTCGCTCTAGGACGCACAGTGGCACACATTCCCCCTCGCTCTAGGACGCACAGTGGTACGCCCCTCGCTCTAGGACGCACAGTGGCACACATTCCCCCTCGCTCTAGGACGCACAGTGGTACGCCCCTCGCTCTAGGACGCACAGTGGCACACATTCCCCCTCGCTCTAGGATGACAGTGGCACACATTCCCCCTCACTCTAGGACGCACAGTGGCACGCCCCTCGCTCTAGGACGCACAGTGGCACACATTCCCCCTCGCTCTAGGACGCACAGTGGTACGCCCCTCGCTCTAGGACGCACAGTGGCACACATTCCCCCTCGCTCTAGGACGCACAGTGGTACGCCCCTCGCTCTAGGACGCACAGTGGCACACATTCCCCCTCTCTCTAGGACGCACAGTGGTACGCCCCTCGCTCTAGGACGCACAGTGGCACACATTCCCCCTCGCTCTAGGACGACAGTAGCACACATTCCCCCTCACTCTAGGACGCACAGTGGCACGCCCCTCGCTCTAGGACGCACAGTGGCACACATTCCCCCTCGCTCTAGTACGCACAGTGGTACGCCCCTCGCTCTAGGACGCACAGTGGCACACATTCCCCCTCGCTCTAGGACGCACAGTGGTACGCCCCTCGCTCTAGGACGCACAGTGGCACACATTCCCCCTCTCTCTAGGACGCACAGTGGTACGCCCCTCGCTCTAGGACGCACAGTGGCACACATTCCCCCTCACTCTAGGATGCACAGTGGTACGCCCCTCGCTCTAGGACGCACAGTGGCACACATTCCCCCTCGCTCTAGGACGACAGTGGCACACATTCCCCCTCACTCTAGGACGCACAGTGGCACGCCCCTCGCTCTAGGACGCACAGTGGCACACATTCCCCCTCGCTCTAGGACGCACAGTGGTACGCCCCTCGCTCTAGGACGCACAGTGGCACACATTCCCCCTCGCTCTAGGACGCACAGTGGTACGCCCCTCGCTCTAGGACGCACAGTGGCACACATTCCCCCTCGCTCTAGGACGCACAGTGGTACGCCCCTCGCTCTAGGACAACAGTGGCACGCCCCTCGCTCTAGGACGCACAGTGGCACGCCCCTCGCTCTAGGACGCACAGTGGCACGCCCCTCGCTCTAGGACGACAGTGGCACACATTCCCCCTCACTCTAGGACGACAGTGGCACACATTCCCCCTCACTCTAGGACAACAGTGGCACGCCCCTCGCTCTAGGACGCACAGTGGCACGCCCCTCGCTCTAGGACGCACAGTGGCACGCCCCTCGCTCTAGGACGACAGTGGCACACATTCCCCCTCACTCTAGGACGACAGTGGCACACATTCCCCCTCACTCTAGGACGCACAGTGGCACGCCCCTCGCTCTAGGACGCACAGCGGCATGCCCCTCGCTCTAGGACGCACAGTGGCACGCCCCTCGCTCTAGGACGCACAGTGGCACGCCCCTCGCTCTAGGACGCACAGTGGAGTACATAACTGGCAAACAGTGAAGAGCGTGAACACAAATAAAACATTCAATAATATGAAAATTAAACAGGCAAGGGTTTTGAGAATGTGTATGAGCTCCTAAACACTGTATCCATTCACAGGATCAGACAGCAGCTAAATTGCGTCAAAGAAACAAATGTTTGTTTGACAAAATTAACTAGCAATATTAGCAAATAAATTCCTCTAGTTCTCCTTTAGTTAAAAGCCTTGTGTTGGAGAGAGAGAGAGAGAGAGAGAGAGAGAGAGAGAGAGAGAGAGAGAGAGAGAGAGAGAGAGAGAAGGGGAGAGAGAGGGAGAGACAGAGAGAGAGAGAGAGAGAGAGAGAGAGAGAGAGAGAGAGAGAGAGAGAGAGAGAGAGAGAGAGAGAGAGAGAGAGAGATAGGAGGGAAGGGGAGAGAGAGGCAGAGACAGAGACAGAGACAGAGAGACAGAGACAGAGACAGAGAGACAGAGAGAGAGAGAGAGACAGAGAGAGAGAGAGAGACAGAGAGACAGAGAGAGAGAGAGAGACAGAGAGAGAGAGAGAGAGAGAGAGAGAGAGAGAGAGAGAGAGAGAGAGAGAGAGAGAGAGAGAGAGAGACAGAGACAGAGAGGTTTCTTTTTGTGTGTGTGTTTGCGTGTCTGGTGAGTGTGTGTGTGTGTTCAGGGTCAGATGTGCAGTATATGATGTCTGTATCATGTATATGAAATCATGGTAATAACACGTCTCTCTTCATCTCTCCAGGGGGGTTAATCAGCCTGAAGTGGGCCATCTGGGCTATTACATTACCATTAATCAGGGGATAGGCATCCCGCTAGCAACTTCCGGTGAAACTGGAGGACACGCAAAATAATAAATAATCATAAAATATTATTCAACATTTAGGTACATGCAAGTGTCTTATATCGGTTGAAAGCTTAACTTCTTGTTTATCTAACTGCACTGTTCGATTTACATTAGCCATTACAGCAAAAGCATGCCATGCGATTGTTTGAGGACTGCACTCCAAATCAAAATATTTTTCCACTGGCACAGGTTTCAGAAATTCCGAAATAGCGATTAAATATTCACTTACTTTTTGAAAATCTTCCTCTGATTTGTCATACAAAGGGTCCCAGCTATAACATGTAGTGTCGTTTTTTTAGATAAAATTCCTTTTTTATATCCCAAAATGTCAGTTTCGTTGGTGCCAGCGATTTGAGTAATCCACGCGTTCAACTGCAGGGAAAGGAATCCGTAAATCTACCCATAAACAAAATACGTTTCCAAGACTGTGTCCCTGCACTAAAACTGATATTTTTTTATTTGTTTTTGAAGTTACAAGCCTGAAACCTTGAACATAGACTTCTGACACCCTGTGGAAGGCATAGGAATTGCATCCTGGGAGCTAGAATTCATTATGCCCCTATACCTTCCATTGTAAGAGCATGGTCTCTCAACAACAACAAAAACATTCTGGTTGGTTTTTCTTTGGATTTTCTCCTACATATCTATCTACAAACTTCAAATAGTGTTTTCCCTCAATGGTACCAATTATATGCATATCCTGGCTTCGGGGCCTGAGCAACGGGCAGTTTACTTTGGGCACGTCAGTCAGGCGGAAATTGAGAATAAAGGCGCGCCCGAAGACGTTTTTAACTATTTAGATGTAGTTACACATGCAGTGATTTCCTGTGTAGGTGGTGTGTGTGTTGGAGTCAAACTTGGTGTGTGTGTGTGTGTGTGTGATTCACAGCGCATGCAGACTGTAGACTGTAAATCTCCCTGATGTATTTTGCATGTGGAATATTTGATTTCCAAAACATGTTTTGCATTTGTGTGTCTGTGTTTGGGGGAGATGAGGGTGTGTTTGGGGGAGATGATGGGTGTAAGGGCAGATGAGGGTGGGTTTGGCGGAGATGAGGGGTGTAAGGGGAGATGAGGGTGTGTTTGGCGGAGATGAGGGGTGTAAGGGGAGTTGAGGGTGTGTTTGGGGGAGATGAGGGGTGTAAGTGGAGATGAGGGTGTGTTTGGGGGAGATGAGGGGTGTAAGGGGAGATGAGGGTGTGTTTGGGGGAGATGAGGGGTGTAAGGGGAGATGAGGGTATGTTTGGGGGAGATGAGGGGTGTGGAGATCTGATACACACCCCACACCCTGTTGCCAGCAGGGGACTGTGTGTGAACGTGTTTGTGTGCGTGAATGCTTTTGCATACTGTATGTGTGTGTGGAGATGCTAGCACAGCAATGGCCTTGGATGTATTGGCCAAAACACTCAACACATTGAACAACATTACACACACAACAAAGACTTAAAGACTCATTTGAAGGACTGATGAACACATGGACACACCCACCCTGTTCTTGTTCCTTAGTCAATCAGTGTGTGTTTTCTATACTGGTGAAAACAAAGCTCCTCATTAAGGAGACACCCGTTTCTGAGTTCTGTATTCACAGGATAGAGGTGTCTGTTCTACTGTGTTACTGACACCTCTCTGTCTGTCTGTCTGTCTGTCTGTCTGTCTGTCTGTCTGTCTGTCTGTCTGTCTGTCTGTCTGTCTGTCTGTCTGTCTGTCTGTCTGTCTGTCTGTCTGTCTGTCTGTCTGTCTGTCTGTCTGTCTGTCTTGTCTGTCTTGTCTGTCTGTCTGTCTGTCTGTCTGTCTGTCTGTCTGTCTGTCTGTCTGTCTGTCTGTCTGTCTGTCTGTCGCTGCCATTGATTTACACACACACACACACACACACACACACACACACACACACACACACACACACACACACACACACACACACACACACACACACACACACACACACACACACACACACACACACACACACACACATCAGTTGTTGTATAACCAGACACACACAAACACATTTATCAGTTATTGTATAACACACACAGTGAATCAGTTATTGTATAACTGAGTTTCTCTGACCTGTCAGCATTTGTGTGTGTGTTTTGTCTTTGTGTGTGTGTGTGTGTGTTCGTGTTGACAGTGTGTTACTATTCCAACGAGCTCTCACAGTCTCACTGCAGAATTAAACATTTTATCCATGTCTCTACAAAGGTCCAATTTCAAAGTTACTCCAATTATCAAATTTAGAAGGTTAAGGGTTAATGTTTAGGATAGGTTTGAAACAAAAACATTTAAATCGAGTGTGAGCAATCACACAAACTTCCCAGAGTCATGGGAATACAGCCATCCGGAATACAGCCATCCGCCACCCCCGTCCACAACACCCTAACCCTGGTGGCTTAGTGCTCACTGTTTCCCCCAGTTGCCTGTTTTGAAGTTGGTTACCGACGACCCCTTTAGGATAAACGTCCAATTTTGAAGTCACTCTTGAACAATCTGCCTCGACTACTCGACTATGTGTGTCTAATATGGGAATGTTTTTGGGAATGTGTGTGTGGACAAATGTGTGTGTGTGTGTGTGTGTGTGTGTGTGTGTGTGTGTGTGTGTGTGTGTGTGTGTGTGTGTGTGTGTGTGTGTGTGTGTGTGTGTGTGTGTGTGTGTGTATTCATGTGGGTGGGTATGGGAATGTGTGTGTCTGTGTATTCATGTGGGTGGGTATGGGAATGTGTGTGTCTGTGTATTCATGTGGGTGGGTATGGGAATGTGTGTGTCTGTGTATTCATGTGGGTGGGTATGGGAATGTGTGTGTCTGTGTATTCATGTGGGTGGGTATGGGAATGTGTGTGTCTGTGTATTCATGTGGGTGGGTATGGGAATGTGTGTGTCTGTGTATTCATGTGGGTGGGTATGGGAATGTGTGTGTCTGTGTATTCATGTGGGTGGGTATGGGAATGTGTGTGTCTGTGTATTCATGTGGGTGGGTATGGGAATGTGTTGTTTGTAAAATGTATTTATTTGTCTTGTCAGATATGTTTGCGTGTTTACATTCAATAACGGTATTTACATTTATGGTTTGTTAAACACGATCCGTCCGCTTTAAACGTCCACTTTTATAGATTACTCCACTATTTGAGAGCGTCGCTGCACAGCTATTTTCAGGTCTCTCCTGAGATGTTCGATCGGGTTCATGTCCGGGATTTGGCTGGTCCACTCAAGGACATTCAGAGACTTGTCCCGAAGCCCCTCCTGTGTTGTCTTGGCTGTGTGCTTAGAGTCGTCGTCCTGTTGGAAGGTGAACCCTCACCCCAGTCTGAGGTCCTGAGCGCTCTGGAGAAGGTTTTCATCAAGGATCTCTCTGTACTTTGCTCTGTTCATCTTTGCCTCGATCCTGACTTTTATACCTGTCCCAGCTGAAAAACATTTTGAGGTCCCTTTGTTTTCAATTTGGTTTCTATGGGAAACTATATTTATGAGGAACCTGGTTGCAGTTCCTATGGCTTCCACTAGATGTCAACAGTCTTTAGGAATTGGTTGAAGTTTTTCTTTTGGGAAATGTAGAAGTAGAGTCGTTCATTGTGAGTGTCAAGCCAAGCGGACTCTTCTGTGTGGCGCGCGTGAATTGGAGCTTGCTCCACACTGATTTTATCCGCTATTGAACACAGTATATTCCGTCTTAAATTGTATTGATTATTTACGTTTTAGGATATCTAAGGTTGGATTACGAAAGTTGTTTGAAATGTTTGGACCAAATTTACAGGTAACCTATTAGATACTTTGTAGTCATGTTGGGTGAGTTGGAACCGGTGTATTTCTGAATCAAACTCGCCAAATAAATTGACATTTTGGGGCTATAAAGAAGAAATTTATCAAACAAAAGGACCATTTGTGATGTTTCTTGGACAGTTTGGAGTGCCAACAGAAGAAGATCTTCAAAGGTAAGGCAGGAATTAAATTGTTATTTCTGACTATTGTGTCGCATCTGCCTGGTTGAAATATGTTTTTCATGTGTTGGTATGCACGGCGCATATAGCTGTACCTACCATAGAAGACCTCTCAAAGCCTACAATTGGCTATGTACATACCCAACATCCGACAGAGCTGCAGGAGTTGTGACCCGTTTTTGTTGGTTATGTTGTCGTAATTGTGTCTAGTGGGGCATATGGGGGAGGGAATGCTGTCACCTCCAGGTAGGTGTTTGTCCACATGTGTGCTGAGGGTGTCAGGTTCTTGTCCAGTTCTGGCATTTAGGTCGCCACAGACTAGTACATGTCCCTGGGCCTGGAAATGTTTGATCTCCCCCTCTAGGATGGAGAAGCCATCATCCTTAAAGTATGGGGATTCTATTGGGGTGATACTGTAGGTAGCACACATGAGGACGTTTTTCTCTGTTGAGATAATTTCCTTATTAATTTCTAGCCACGTGTAAAATGTTCCTGTTTTGACTAATTTAATAAGGTGGGTTAGGTCTGCTCGATACTAAATTAGCATACCCCCTGAGTCTCTTCCCTGTATCACACCTGGTAGTTTGGTGGATGGGACTACCAGCTCTCTGTAACCTGGAGGGCAACCAGTGGGTCTGTCTGCTTTATACCATTTTTCTTGTAGGATGACAATGTCTGTATTTTTTATTTATTTGATGAAGTCTGGGTTCCTGCTCATTAGGCCAAATGCAGATGACCTAAGACTTTGTATATTCCAGGATGACATCATAACATTTTTGTGTTCTATATGGTCTAGTGTTGGTTTTGTGTGGTTTAGGCCCAGACCATCACAGTAGGTGTGAGCAGGGAAATCTCTCGCTCTCCATCTCACCTCCCCGTCCCCTCTCACCTTCACACACCTCCTCTATCCCACTTCTTCTCAACCCACCCTTCCGCTCCCTCTGTCATTATGGCTCTAATCAAAGTTCCCTTGCCTGGGATTCTGGGAAGAATGAAAGACAGAGATAGAGCAATGTCATATTATACACTGAACACAAATATAAACTCAACATGTATGTTAAGCGGAGCAGCACAGGGGAACCCAAGAGCAGACACAGACCAGGAAACCGGGATGAATGAACCAAGATATTTATTGTAACACCGGGAGAGATGAAGTGCAGATCCAGGGAAGTGCGGATGAGTTGTAGGAAACCAGATGTGGAGGCTGAGGTTGGAGTGAGCTGGGTTGCGACAGGGTAAACAGGTCCAAGGGAGTGATGGTGAGTTGAATCCAGAGCAGGGTAGCAGGTTGGTGAGATGTGGAACAGGAGACAGGAACCAGAGTCAGAGCAGCAAAACTCCAGTGAGAGGAGAAACAGCATCAGGCAAGGAAACAGGCACAGCAGGATACAGGATCTTAAATAATAAGAAATAGCTAAACGCGTGACTGACTGAACGGGGAATATGATCCAGCAGAGTGGAAGTGAGTATTTGTGGACTGAGGTTTTGTAGAGTCTTGATTATGGAACGGGTTGCAGCTGGTGAGGATCCTCTCTGGCTCCAGCACACCTGTCTCCAACCACACAATCACACTCAAACAGAAAGGGGGGAGAGTGTACTGGAGTAGTGGCTGCAGGTCAAGGAGACACCGGATTTCCACTAGAGGGAGTGTGGCCGGAATAGATGTGACAATGTAAAGTGTTGGTCCCATGTTCATGAGCTGAAATAAAGTTCCCAGAAATGCGCACAAAATAGCTTATTTCTATCAAATTTTGTGCACAAATTTGAACATCCCTGTTAGTGAGCATTTCTCCTTTGCCAAGATAATCCAACCACTTGACAGGTGTGGCAGTCCAAGAATCTGATAAGACAGCATGATCATTAAACAGGTGAACCTTGTAGTGGGGACAATAATAGGCTACTCAAAAATATGAAGTTTTGTCACACAACACAATGCAACAAAGCGTGCAATTGGCATCCTGACTGCAGCAATGTCCACCAGAGCTGTTGCCAGAGAATTTAATGTTCTGCTCTCTACCATAAGCCACCTCCAATGTTGTTTTAGGAATTTGTCAGTATGTCCAATAGGCCTCACAACCGCTGACCACGTGTTACCATGCTAGCCCAGGACCTCCACATCCGGCTTCTTCACCTGCGGAATCGTATGAGACCAGCCACACGGACAGGTGATAAAACTGAGTATTTCTGTCTGTAATAATGTATTCTGATTGATTGGACCTGTTTCCCCAGTGGGTGGGCCTGGCTCTCAAGTAGGTGGGCCTATGCCCTCCCAGGCACACCCAAGACTGTGCCCCTGCCCAGTCATGTGAAATCCATAGATTAGGGCCCACTGATTTCCTTATATGAACTGAAACTCAGTAAAATCGTTGAAATTGTTGCATGTTGCGTTTATATTTCTGTTCAGTATAAATAACAAAGGAGGGATATGAATACTTCTGGGTCCGGTGTATAAAATCGAGCAGCCATGCAACATTCATAGACAAACATTGGCAGCATCATAGGATGCCACCTTTCCAAATATAAATTTAGTCAAATGTTTTGCCCTGCTAGAGCTGCCCCGGTCAACAGTAAGTTCTGTTATTGTGAAGTGGAAAACTCAAGGAGCACACAAGCTCACAGAACAGGAGTGTGAGTGCTGAAACGCATAACACATACAATTCATCTGTCCTCAGTTGCAACATTCACTGCCAAGTTCCAAACCGCATCGGTAAGCAACATCAGCACTAGATCTGTTCCCCCGAGAGCTTCATGAAATGGGTTTCCATGGACGAGCAGCTGCACACAAGCCTCAGATCACCATGCTCAATGCCAAACATCAGCTGGAGTGGTGTAAAGCTTGTCGCCATTGGACTCTGGAACAGTGGAATTGTGTTCTCTGGAGTGAGGAATCACGCTTCACCATCTGGCAGTCGGGGAAATCTGTTTTTTGGCGGATGCCAGGAGAACGCTACCTGCCAGAATGCATAGTGCCAACTGTAAAGCTTGATGGAGGAGGAATATTGGTCTGGGGCTGTTTTTCAAGGTTTGGTCTGGGCCTCTTAGTTCCAGTGAATGGAAATTTTAACACAACAGCATACAATGACATTCTAGAAGATTCTGTGCTTACAACTTTTTGGCAAAAGTTTGGGGAAGGCCCTTTCCTGTTTTAGTATGACAATGCCCCCCCCGTGAACAAAGTGAGGTCCATACAGAAATGGTTTGTCGAAAAACTTTACTGGCCTGCACAGAGACCTGACCTCAACCCATCGTACACCTTAGGATGAATTGGAATGCCGACTGCGAGCCAGGCCTAATCGCCCACCATCAGTGCCCGACCTTACTAATGCTCTTGTGGCTGAATGGAAGCAAATCCGCGCATCAATGTTCCAACATCTAGTGGAAAGCCTTCCCAGTAGAGTGGAGGCTGTTATAGCAGCAAAGCAATAACTCCATATTATTCCCATGATTTTGAAATGAGATGTTCGACAAGCAGGTCTAATTTTGTCATATATTATACATGCAATTCAGGTGTTTATACTTTACAAAACACACTTTTTATCCATATATAGTAGACAAACATGTTTAAAATCTATAGGTTTACCAAACGGTTTAGTGAATAACCATTAAATGCAGTCCGATTGAGTGATGGTCAAATGTATTTAAACAAATAAGAAGAGAATCATATGAAAGTATTGTGAGCATTGCATTGTGAAAGTCAATGACTTTATATGAAAGGTATTTCTTGATAAAACACGGATTATGTTTGGTGAAAAAGTTAGTCTGTTGGCCTTAGTCAATTGAAAACGTGCTTAGAGTTTTGAAAAAAAAAACAGTCTTTCTCATGATCTGTTTTGAGTTTTGTACTAAGAGTTGTTGACTTTTACCACATACTTGTGAAAATAATACCAACGTTATGTAACATATAACTATTTTATCTTCCATGTGTATCAGGAGCTTTGGTTGATTTACACTAGCCGGCTGTCTAATCATCTTCAGATCAGGAATAGAGGGGTTCTCTATGGTTCTGCCTGTATTGCAATGCTATGTTCTTTCCTCTTTCCACTCTGGTAGACACACAGGCAAACCCTGTCTGGTTTCTAGGGGATTTTAAGGGGGGTGGACCCGGGGCGTGTATGGGTGTGTGGGGGGTGCGAGACAGAGAGTTGTCAGTAACACAGTAGCACAGACAGGGAGAGGTTATGTATGTCTGTGTAAAGTATGTGTGTACTTGTGTATTTCTTTGAGTGTGTGTGTGTGTTGGCGACACACAGCGTATGGAGCAGAGACTCGGCGCTTGTTAGGTTTCGCTTGTCTCGTTAACAATTTCAGGATTTCCAGTTCCAGAATCGCTCTCTCTCTCTCTCTCTCTCTCTCTCTCTCTCTCTCTCTCTCTCTCTCTCTCTCTGTCTCTGTCTCTGTCTCTCTCTCTCTCAAGTTATCTCTCTCTCTCTCTCTCTCTCTCTCTCTCTCTCTCTCTCTCTCTCTCTCTCTCTCTCTCTCTCTCTCTCTCTCTCTCTCTCTCTCTCTCTCTCTCTCTCTCTCTCTCTCTCTCTCTCTCTCTCTCTCTCTCTCTCTCTCTCTCTCTCTCTCTCTCTCTCTCTCTCTCTCTCTCTCTCTCTCCCTCCCTCCCTCCCTCCTTTTCCTCTCTCAGAACACCCCCCCCAAACAAAAAACAAGAGAGAGGAAGAAGTCTGCTTTTAATTTGCAGTGTGCTGGTTGGTTGGTCCTCCTCGCTGGGTCCTAGCTCTAATCAATGTCTTAGCGGGCCGTGCCAAGTGCCTGTTTAAAACAACACAAATTAAATTCTTAAATAAAGACAGCTCGTCTGGCACACTGGCAGGGTTGTGGAACAGCAGCGATTTGGTTGTGTGTTACTTCACAACGTCTCCTGTGTTTGTTAGAAAGTATAATGGTTGTGCCTCTGACTTCGGTTTTGAAGTTGTTTTGAAGTTTTTGTCTTCAGTCGTGTGTGTGTGTGATACACAGGAGGTTGGTGGCACCTTAATTAGTGAGGACGGGCTCGTCGTAATGGCTGGAGCAGAATAGGCGGAATGGTATCAAATACTGTACATCAAACACTGGTTTGATGCCATTCCATTGACTCCGTTCCAGTCATTATTAGGAGCCGTCTTCCCCACAGCAACCTTCTTCACTGGTGTGACAGCACGTGTCTGTTGACTTGTGTGTGTGTGTGTGCTTGTTAGCGTGTGTCATTTTGGCATAGTGCGTGTGTGATAGTGTGTGTTGCAGTGTGTGTGATAGTGTTTGTGATAATGTGTGTTGCAGTGTGTGTGTGTGTGTGTGTATTTGAGCTGTCGGTCATGGAACTTTGGATGATGGTTACTTCAGCCAGACGATCACCGTTCTAACCGTTCCATTACCATCATTTATTTGTATTGTTCTACGTGTTTAAATATGCACATTTTCTCCATTCTTCTGCTCTTGACTGCATGTGATGCCATAGGCTTCCCCATTCAAGTCAATGATGGCGTAATGGGTGAACTGGCGTCCATTGCGAGTGATCCCGTAGAAGTAAAGCAGAAGGTGAAATGTACAGGTTAAGACATTGTAATAATTCCATTCGGGCAGCTTTAGAAAATAAACCAATTCAATGCGCCAACGTCGTTGCGGATTCTACAGGATTTGCATTCAGAACGTGACCAGCCAAATGAATAGAAGGACAATTAAACTGCTATGCCATGTGTTTGCTGAGTAGTTAGCTGAAATTCACTACAATTGTGTTTATTTGGCAAACTTTCTGTACCGCTAACATTCCACTTTCAGTCATTTTCACATTGCCCCATTTTTTTAGACACATGGCCATGAATCCTCTTGTCCTAACCAGGAAGGGTTCCCATCACTATGTGCTGCGATTTGGAGATTCAGCTCAACAGACATGGCAGAATATATATTCCATTGCATGAGCAACATCACTTAGTGTTATTTGAATGAACATTCTACCTTACCATGGAAATGATGGCAGCACAATACCAAGAAGTCATTGTGAGTGTACCCATGTGTTTACCAGTCAAATACGGTTAATGCATTCTAGCATCTCCCAGATTCCACTCCTCTTTATATCAGGGGTTCAACTTCCGTTTGACTCCGGTTTGACTTCTTGCCCGCCACGATGCTTCGCTAACTCAGGGAGGGAAGGGATGTCGCTAAATATGGATACATTTTGTTGAAATTACTAAATTACATTCACATAATTTTCTAAGCTACAGAAAGTTATTGGTGAGAAAATTGGAGGACATTTTTTTCTGAGTGTTTCCACAGCTTTAGCGCTACAAAGCTGACGCGAGCTAGCTTCTTTTTCATTTAAATAACATGGCTGGTTAGCTAATAGCTAGGTAGCATAAGACACTTCCAGCTAGCCTCTAACTTATTGTTGTTATTCTGTTGTATTCTGTCATACGCTGATAAAGACCGCTTGGCTGTCGAAACGTTGGTAATTACATTTTTGCATCTGAGCTCCTAGAGTGTGTGGCTCTCTTTTATTTTCAAGTTTTCTACTCCGCTAGCCAGCACCTCACCTAAATAGGTGTGTATTTATTTTTATTCTAGATTATTCTGTTGTGTAACAGAGCAACAGGTCTATGTAGTTGTCATTTGGTCGAGACTAACATTTGTTTCATTGGCTAGCCAGCTAATGTTTTAGGAGAAGAGGTTAGCTCCCTATATAATCTAGACAAGAGGTGATGAGGAAGAAGATGTGCAGCTGCTACTATCTAGGTGCTGCAGTGCCCAGACGAGGTGGATGCAAACTGCCACAGAGATAAAGAGGTGAGATCTCTCAGACACTATATTGATTATCTAGTTTTTGATGTTGAACCAATGCAAATATAATACTTTTTTATTGGCTTGCTAAGTAAGCTGCTTTTCCTGAAAATGTGTATCTGATAAAGCTAACTGGTTGTTGTTCTAATGAAATGTCCATGAAATGTTACAGTCCCAACATCATAATGAAGTCGTCAAGCATCTGCAGACCACCGAGGAGGAAAACTGATAGAACAATAACAACTAGTATTCAGCTTTCCTCCTCGGTGGTCTGCAGATGCATGACTACTTCATTTTGATGTTGGGGATGTAACATTTCATGGACATTGCATTAGAACAACAGCCATTTACCAGACACTCTTATCCAGAGCGATTAGGGTTAAGTGGCTTGAACAAGGGCACATCGACAGATGTTTCACCTACTCAGATCGGGGATTCAAACCAGTGACCTTTTGTTTACTGGTTCACCGCGCTAAACCACTAGGCTACCTTTGTGCCTCCATTATGTCAGACATACCTTTTCGGTAGAAGGAGGGATAGAGCAAGCTAGTAGTAGTAATGTTATTATTGGAAACCACCACGTGTCTGTATTATATTCTATTTCATGTTTTTAATCTACTTGTACTGTATTGCTATCTGTCTCATGTTGTACAGATCATCAGCATGAAAATTTAATTATATTGAATTGTCAAGTGTACTAAACTCATAAAAAATAACATTTTGCCTCTCTTTCAGATCTAGCAACTACACCGTTGCCTCGGACAGCTTCTCCCTGTGCTGACCATCGATGGACAGTGCCCGTGAGACTGCCGTTGATAGGTCCCTGGCCAAGCACTGCAGGGAGAAGGACATCCTGAAGAACCTCAGTGAGAAGGACATCCTGAAGAACCTCAGGGAGGAAGACATCCTGAAGTACCTCAGGGAGGAAGACATCCTGAAGAACCTCAGGGAGGAAGACATCCTGAAGAACCTCAGGGAGGAAGACATCTGAAGCACCTCAGGGAGGAAGACATCCTGAAGCACCTCAGGGAGAAAGACATCCTGAAGCACCTCAGGGAGGAAGACATCCTGAAGCACCTCAGGGAGGAAGACATCCTGAAGCACCTCAGGGAGAAAGACATCCTGAAGCACCTCAGGGAGAAATACATCCTGAAGAACCTCAGGGAGGAAGACATCCTGAAGCACCTCAGGGAGGAAGACATCCTGAAGAACCTCAGTGAGAAGGACATCCTGAAGAACCTCAGGGAGGAAGACATCCTGAAGCACCTCAGGGAGGAAGACATCCTGAAGCACCTCAGGGAGGAAGACATCCTGAAGAACCTCAGGGAGGAAGACATCCGGGCACCTCAGGGAGGAAGACATCCTGAAGCACCTCAGGGAGAAAGACATCCTGAAGCACCTCAGGGAGGAAGACATCCTGAAGCACCTCAGGGAGGAAGACATCCTGAAGCACCTCAGGGAGAAAGACATCCTGAAGCACCTCAGGGAGAAATACATCCTGAAGAACCTCAGGGAGGAAGACATCCTGAAGCACCTCAGGGAGGAAGACATCCTGAAGCACCTCAGGGAGAAATACATCCTGAAGAACCTCAGGGAGAAAGACATCCTGAAGCACCTCAGGGAGGAAGACATCCTGAAGCACCTCAGGGAGGAAGACATCCTGAAGCACCTCAGGGAGGAAGACATCCTGAAGAACCTCAGGGAGAAAGACATCCTGAAGCACCTCAGTGAGAAGGACATCCTGAAGCACCTCAGGGAGGAAGACATCCTGAAGTACCTCAGGGAGGAAGACATCCTGAAGAACCTCAGGGAGGAAGACATCCTGAAGCACCTCTTGGAGGAAGACATCCTGAAGCACCTCAGGGAGAAAGACAATGAACACTCCTCCATATTTAACATGGATCAATAAAGTTTTCTATGCATTTATGATCAGTATTCCCTTTTGTTAATAACAGATTATACACATCATGGCAACATTCAAGACTGAACAACATGTCAATAGGCTTTATGGGGGTTGTGGGTGTGATGCTGTTGCCCATTAGATTTAATTTATTAAGCCGATATGTTACAGTATTGTTCAGAACAACATGTTCATGACTGATGTTCACAGGACTCCAAATGTTTTGTTGAACGAGCACCAGGGATGATGGAGTGGGAGGAAAAAGACAGCTTCTCTCTAGCACACCATATATTCAGTCACAATTCACTTGGACTATTTGATGTTGCCTTTAAAAATGTTTGTTAAAGTAAATACTGAATTAATTTTGTTAATTTTGTTTCAAATGTTTCTTTATTCTAGATGTGAGCAATTTAGGAGGCATTGTTTTGGAAATGTTTATTAAATATATATTTGTCACTTGGAGTATTTTATGTTTTTAAAGTGTTTGTTAAACTAGTTTATTGTTATATTTGTTTGTTACTGTGCAGATGCTGAAACAGTCTCATCAGTTTTGGGCTTGACTATGATCTGTAAATGTCTACTAGCTGTTGATTGAAAGCAGCACTGTTTCTATTCGTTGTTTGCTACTGTCTGGGGAGGAAATTGCCATTAAGGAATACATTTTCACTGTCTTTTCACTGTTTTATTACTTTACCTACCTATTGTTCACCTCATACCCTTTTTTGCACTGTTGGTTAGATCCTGTAAGTAACTATTTCACTGAAACGTCTACACCTGTTGTATTCAGCGCACGTGACAATTTGTATTTGATTTGATCGGAGGAAAGGAGAATGAATGAGTAATCAGTTCATGGATGTATAAATGGGAGGGCATCTGTAAATGGCGTGGACAACGACAGTGAATAAGCAGGTACATGTAGAGCCTAACAATGACAAAGGGAATGGTGTGTTACTTCGGATAACATTAGATGAAACACATGTCATGAACTGGACAGGGGGTTAGCAAGCTGTTTTCAAAACGTTGGACCAGCTTGAGCAACGCAGTCTCAGTTTGCTAGATAGCAAAACCAACCAAATACACTGTACCTCTTTGCAAACAATCATTTTGGAAACTAATGTTAGCTTCAACTAACATGACAAGTACATATGCCTATTTACAGTGTTGGAAATGTACCCAATTATTATACCTGGTACCTTAATAGAAAATGACTTAAGTAAAAGTGAAAGTCACCCGGTAAAGTAAGTAAGTAAAGTAAGTAAGTATTTGGTTATAGATATACTAAACCCTCCTGTTGTGTTTGTTTCATGTTAATTCATTCTGTGTTCCCGGCCCAGAATGACCTCCCATTATAGCTGATTATAAATCCATAATAATACATATATTATCACCTAATGTTGTGTTAGATCTTTTTATCACCTTTTTATCACCACCTTATTGTGAACATTACAAGTTTTGAACTTCTATTTGCTATTCATGGCCTGTACAACTTGTTTTTGAGTATACCAGAGCTGCGAGAAAAGCATCTTCTAAGGCAGGTTCCTGGCATCTGTCCTCACCAGCGTCATGATCAAAGATATGATTAAGAGCCTCACATACAGTATATAATTTGGTCATTGTGCTGCCACCGAATGAATTGTGAGCAAAGGCCTCAAAAAATGTGCTCAAACACACATGCATGTGGTGGTCTGGGAGAGGAAGTGTGTCCATCTGATGAATGACTGATGCCCAAACTCAGTTTTATACACTCATTTTAGTCGCAAACATTCATTTCTAGTGACCGGTCATTTTTGACCAGGAACACCACAGGTGTTCAAAAGTTAAATAAAACACCCAAAATGTAATGAAAATCATCAACATGTATTTCGATGATGAGTCATGGAACCTTATGAAAATCAGATTAAATGAACTACATTTTTCACAGAGAGAGAGAATTTGTAAATCGGTCCAATATGACCGGAACACAACGGGAGGATTAAGTATCAAAAGTACAAGTAGAAATCATTTGAAATTCCTTATATTACGCAAACCAGACGACATCATTTTCTTGTTTTTAATTTATTTACGGTTAGCCAGGGGCACGCTCCAACACTCTGACATCATTTGCAAACAATGCATGTGTTTATTGAGTCTGCCAGATAAGAGGCATACGGGATGACCAGGGATGTTAGTAGTAGGTCAGGTGTGCACAAGAGGTGGTCGGCGGAGTCGAGGAGTGAACCAGAGCCAGTCTGGGAGAAGAGGGAAAACCTGGAGGAGAGTGAACGGAGAGAGTCAGAGACCGACAGTGAATGAGAAAGAACGGAGAGAGTTGTTGTGCTGGTGGAAGATGCACAATGTTTGCCCTAAGGAGCGTGTTATCAGTTCAATGCCACCTGAGTCAGCTCTCCGTACCCGTCCTGAGGAGCGTGCTATCAGTCTGGTAAAATCTGTGCCGGCTCCACGTACCAGGTGTCCAGTGCGCCTCCATAGCCCAGTACGTCCTGTGCCAGCTCCTCGCACTCACCGTGTGAAGGTCGTCATCGAACCGGTACAATTGATGCTAGCTATACGCACCTGGTCTCCAGTACGCCTCCACAGCCCAGTACGTCCTGTGCCAGCTCCACGCACGAGGTACTCAAGTGCGCCTTCCCAGTCCGGTTTATCCTGTACCTGCTCCCTGCACTCGCTTCCGGCGACGGTTTCCAGTCCAGAGATTCCGGTGATGGTCCACAGTCCGGAACCTCCTGCGATGGTCCATATCATGCTGCACCTTGGTCCGATAATTCTTACGACGAACGTGACAATAAGTATGTTAATTAGGCAATTTTCCTGTCCTGCTAAGCATTCAAAATGTAGTACTTTTGCGTGTCAGGGAAAATATATGGAGTAAAAAGTACATCATTTTCTTTAGGAATGTAGTGAAGTAAAAGTAGTAAAAAAATATAAATAGTCAAGTAAAGTATAGATACACAAACAAACTACTTAAGTAGTTTTAAGTATTTTTACTTCAGTATTTTACACCACTGCCTATTTCTCAGTAAAACAACATTAGATCCAGTCTATGATATTAGCCAGAAGGCACTGATGCTTGCTAGCTAACTAGTCAAGTCTATGGAAGAGGCTAGCTAGCTAGCTAGCATCAGCGTTGTAGTGGTTATACTATGTTGAAACAGTCATTTTTTGCTCCAGTTTCAACTGTTCTGCCTTATTATTATTCGACCATGCTGGTCATTTATGAACATTTGAACATCTTGGCCATGTTCTGTTATAATCTCCACCCGGCACAGCCAGAAGAGGACTGGCCACCCCACATAGCCTGGTTCCTCTCTAGGTTTCTTCCTAGGTTTTGGCCTTTCTAGGGAGTTTTTCCTAGACACTGTGCTTCTACACCTGCATTGCTTGCTGTTTGGGGTTTTAGGCTGGGTTTCTGTACAGCTATTTGAGATATCAGCTGATGTACGAAGGGCTATATAAATACATTTTATTTAATTTGATTTTCAAATGTTCTTCACATTTTCCAAATTTCCCATTCATTCTATTTCTATGTGTGCTGCTGCTGCAGGAATGGGCTGTTGCCTCGGCAACAAAAGACTCCTTTGCTACAACACCTAGATTGTTTCAGCAAGGAGTTCATGTTTAACGCAGAAACTTACGCACTGCATGAATGCCTGGGCATCCCATCTTCAGTCTGCTGTTTGTTTCACCAAAATTATTATGTATATTTTTTAAAGGTTATGACAGTTATTTTATTTTCATGGCAGTCTTCATTCATAACTGTCAGTTACATAGTTATACGGTAATTGGGCAAGCCCTAATGTGTATGCATCTGTGTGAGTAGCGTCTGGTAAGATGTTTGGGAGGAAGTTGACGAATGAAAGTAATTAACGTAGGACATAGTGGAAAGGCCCCTCACAAAGCCCACCACATGTTACTCTCAAATAGTTCCCCTTCTAGACCCACCATGTGTTACACTCAAATAGTCCCTCCCCTCACAGAACCCACAACGTCTTACACTCAAATAGTCCATCCCCTCACAAAACCCATGTGTTACACTCAAATAGTCCATCCCCTCACAAAACCCACAACGTGTTACATTGAAATATTCCCCTTACAAAACGCACAATGTGTTACATTGAAATATTCCCCTTACAAAACGCACAATGTGTTACACTTAATAAGCTCCCCAGTGCTTTCTCTCCATGAGGTAGATTATGAAATAGCAGTGAAGGATATACCATGACTTAGATAATAGAGATAGGAACTTTTCTTTATATATAATCAAAGCTCTTCATAAGTTTTCTTTGTCTCAACTAGACACGCACACACACACACACACACACACAAACACACCACACCCCGTTCTATCTGCATTCGGTCTCAGGAGTGGGCTGCGTCGTTATATGCAGACACGCTGCTTTTTAATATAATTTTTGATGAGTGCACTTCAAAACCATCCCCCTGAAATGAGCCGACGGGGGAACGTGTTTAACAGCGCACAATACAATAAAGACAGGAAATGATCAGTAAATTTAAGCAGGGGGGGGTTAGTATTTTTTTATGAACAGTCATTTTGATTTGACTTGGATTTATGGAGTGTTAAGCATTGCATGAGTTGGGACTAGTGAGGTTGGGCATTTATCTCTCTCCTCCTCTCACACGCCTCCATCCTTCCTATCCCTCTCTCCTCCTCTCACACGCCTCCATCCGTCCTATCCCTCTCTCCTTCTCTCACACGCCTCCATCCGTCCTATCCCTCTCTCCTCCTCTCACACGCCTCCATCCGTCCTATCCCTCTCTCCTCCTCTCACACACCTCCATCCGTCCTATCCCTCTCTCCTCCTCTCACACACCTCCATCCGTCCTATCCCTATCTCCTCCTCTCACACGCCTCCATCCGTCCTATCCCTCTCTCCTCCTCTCACACGCCTCCATCCGTCCTATCCCTCTCTCCTCCTCTCACACGCCTCCATCCGTCCTATCCCTATCTCCTCCTCTCACACGCCTCCATCCGTCCTATCCCTCTCTCCTCCTCTCACACGCCTCCATCCGTCCTATCCCTATCTCCTCCTCTCACACGCCTCCATCCATCCTATCCCTCTCTCCTTCTCTCACACGCCTCCATCCTTCCTATCACTCTCTCCTCCTCTGTCAGCTCTCCCTCCCTCCTTCCATTCTTTTTTTCCTTCTCTCGCAACAACAAGTCCACAAATGAATTGCTGTAATTATGTTCCAGCTGAGCGATTGAGAGAGTTTGACAAATGTAATCATGCAAGGAATGTAATATGCTTAACCATTTCTTTCCCCATGAAAAAAGTGTTTTTATTTGACTGTTTGTCTCTCGAACAAACTCACCCAGGCGTGAAAAAGAACGCTAGAAATCTGGGTATGGAAAGAAGAGAAAGGAGAGGTATTTGAGGAGAGATCGAGAGTACAGTTCGTCAGAATATAACATTGTCCTGATATAAATCTAAGAATCAATTCTGATTGTCTCCACTGGTTTATCGTAGAGCAACTGATTGGTCAATACTTTAATAAGGAAGATGCGGCAAAACAGTTAATGAGTTCAGAGTTCAGAGACCATGAAGGTCCAGTAAATGGGTTCAGAGTAGACCATGAAGGTCCAGTAAATGAGTTCAGAGTAGACCATGAAGGTCCAGTAAATGAGTTCAGAGTAGACCATGAAGGTCCAGTAAATGAGTTCAGAGTAGACCATGAAGGTCCAGTAAATGGGAAACTGTATGCAAAGTGATAGAGAGAGAGAGAGAGACAGCGTGAAAGGTTAGGGAGGTGTGTGTGTGTGTGTGTGTGCGTGCGTGTGCGTGCGTGTGTGTACGTGTCTGAGTGTATGTTTGTGTGTGTGTGTGTCAGTTGAGTATCAACCCTCAGATGATTATCAGAAAGGTATCCTCTTTGTCACCTGACCCATCCTCTTCCTCTAGCTCTCCTCCATTCTTCCCTCTCTCCTCCCCAAGGTAAACACGATATGCTAACCTCTGACCCCTACCCTGTAACACACTAACCACATGACAGGCCCAGGGATGCATCCATAACCCTAACCCCATGGTCCCCACAGTGACTGTACGTACATTCCCCAACCAGAAGCCATGGATTACAGGCAACATTCGCACTGAGTTAAAGGGTAGATCTCCCGCTTTCAAGATGCGGGACTCTACCCCGGAAGCTTACAAGAAATCCTGCTATGCCCTGCGACGAACCATCAAACAGGCAAAGTGTCAGTACAAGGCTAAGTTTGAATCATACTACATTGGCTCCGACACTCGTCTTATGTGGCAGGGCTTGCAAACTATTACAGACGACAGAGGGAAGCACAGCCGTGAGCTGCCCAGTGACACGAGCCTACCAGACGAGCTAAATCACTTCTATGCTCGCTTCGAGGCAAGCAACACTGAGGCATGCATGAGAACATCAGCAGTTCCGAACGACTGTGTGATCACGCTCTCCGTAGCCGACGTGAGTAAGACCTTTAAACAGGTCAACATACACAAGGCTGCGGGGCCAGACGGATTACCAGGACGTGTGCTCCGGGCATGTGTGGACCAACTGGCAGGTGTCTTCACTGACATTTTCAACATGTCCCTGATTGAGCCTGTAATACCAACATTTTTCAAGCAGACCACCATAGTCCCTGTGCCCAAGAACGCAAAGCAACCTACCTAAATGACTACAGACCCCAAGCACTCACGTCTGTAGCCATGAAGTGCTTTGAAAAGTTGTTAATGGCTCCACACTGCCCTTTCCCACCTGGACAAAAGGAACACTTATGTGAGAATGCTATTGATTGACTACAGGTGAGTGTTCAACACCATAGTACCATCAAAGCTCATCACTAAACTAAGGATCCTGGGACTAAAAAACGTCCCTCATGTTGGTATTACACCTGGGCCGCCCCCAGGTGGTGAGGGTAGGTAGCAACACATCTGGCATGCTGATCCTCAAAACTGGCGCTCCTCAGGGGTGCATGCTCAGTCCCCTCCTGTACTCCCTGTTCACCCATGACTGCATGTCCAGGCACGACTCAACACCATCATTAAGTTTGCAGAACACACAACAGTGGTAGGCCTGATCTCCAACAACGACGAGACAGCCTATAGGGAGGAGTTCAGAGACCTGGCCAGGGTGGTGTCAGAATAACAACCTATCCCTTAACGTAACCAAGACTAAGGAGAAAATTGTGGACTACAGGAAAAGGAGGACCGAGCACGCCCCCATTCTCATCGACGGAGCTGTAGTGGAGCAGGTCGAGAGCTTCAAGTGCCTCGGTGGCTCTGGGAGAAAGTAGTGCACTACGGAGGCAGTAGGGTGTCATATAGTGGAGGCTGCTGAGGGGAGGACGGCTCGTCATAATAATGGCTGGAACGGAGGAGAATGAAATGGCGTCAAACACATTGAAACCATGTTTGTATTTGATAGCATTCTGCTCGTTCCTTTCCGGCCGTTACCACGAGCCCTCCCTACTCAATGAAGGTCCCACTAGCCTCCTGTGGTATCCCATGATCCTCTCTCCCTTGACATACAGTACCCATAATGAACCAGATATATACATTATAAAACGCCTGTGGTCCAGTCTGTTAACATAATGAGTCCTTAGTTAGACTGAGACAGAGATGTCTGGGAAATACTGTAAGCACACTTATAAATCACACAGTCTTCTGCATGATTCAATACTTTCTAATCCTGAGAAGATCTGGAGAGCGGGATGGAGAGAGGGAGAGATGGAGATGGAAAGAGGGAGAGATTTAGAGAGGGACAGATGGAGAAAGGTGGAGAGGGGGAGAGCGGGAGGGATGGAGAGAGGTAGAGAGGGACAGAGGGAGGGGGAAATGGAGAGATGGAGAGAGAGAGGGAAAGAGGGAGAGATGGTGGGATGGAGATGGAGAGAGGGGGAGATGAAGAGAGGGAGCAATGAGAGAGGGAGGGATGGAGTTGGGGAGGATATAGAAATGTGTCCCCATTAGAAACCAAGTTACTGAGAGGGATGGAGAGAAGGAGAGAGAGAGAGAGGGAGAGAGAGAGGGAGAGAGGAATATAGAGAAAGGGCAAGCCAGAGAGAGGGAGAGCAGGGCAGTAGACAGGATTCTGGGTGCTTTGGCATCGACTTTGGGATTTGCAATATGGTGGTGTTGGTTTGAAGCGTTTACTATTTCCTCCCCCAATAAGCCCAGTCGCTCCTTAACACCAGACAATTAGAATATAAACAACCATATCCCCTTCTCTCTCTTCCTGTCTCTTGTTACCCTACCGTGTCCCATAGGTTTAGCTCATATAGTTATAATGAGAGGGGTGTGTCGTTGTAAATGTCAGCCTTGTTGAGATCAAATTTAGCCTTGACCTCTTGACCTATGGGTGTGTCTGTTGGGACCCACCTGAGCACATTAAATACCCCCCCCCCCATTCTTTTTTCCATCCTTCTGGTATGCTAGCTCATGGTTGTCATGGTGACATGTTTTTATTAAATCAGCTTCTCTCCTTTCCAGGTTCTATTTCTCCACCGTTCACACCCTATTTCTCTCCTCTCCCTTTCTCCATCCATCCACCCAGTTTTGGGGTCTGTCCTCGTGGCTCGGGGCTAGCTCAGGGAAGTGGGTGTTTATGTGTGTCTCTGGGCTGGCTCAGGGAAAGTGTGTGTAGCGGTTTCACGCTCTGCTCGCTGTGTAAAGCTGTCAAGGAGATGCAGGCTGCCTCGCCTCGGCCCACACGCCACAGTCGAAGAGAGGACACGGGGAACCCTGAGAGAGAGGCTAAGAAAGTGAGAAAGAGAGAAACCAGAAACTGAGTGGGAACCTAGCCATATTCCCCTGCCCTCCATGGACTCATCAGAACCTAGCCATAATCCCCTGATCCATGGACTCATCAGAACCTAGCCATAATCCCCTGATCCATGGACTCATCAGAACCTAGCTAATACTCCTAAACCCTCCTGGCCTTCTACATTGTAGTCACACTAGCATGGGATCTGCCTGTCATCTGAGAAACAACACAGATATCACAGGAAAATGAGTTAAGATGATTGGTTGCTTGTATTTTCTTCCAATTTCCAGCGAAGTTCCTCTTCACAAAAAAATTAAATATGCAGATGAGGTTCCAGGGAACTTAAAAGAGTTTGGGGGGGAAAAAATTCCCCAGACGGTAGTGTAACCAGAAGTGGAAGATGACCCGGCAGAAGAGAAAGAGAGAGAGAAGGTGCTAATGTGACATATAGAGGTACTGTAATGAGATGTTGACACGGGGAGACAAAGCTCTGCTAGCTGACTCACTGAGCTGACAAGGCCAGGAGGGTTTAGGAGTATTAGCTAGGTTCTGATGAGTCCATGGATCAGGGGATTATGGCTAGGTTCTGATGAGTCCATGGATCAGGGGATTATGGCTAGGTTCTGATGAGTCCATGGAGGGCAGGGGAATATGGCTAGGTTCCCACTCAGTTTCTGGTTTCTCTCTTTCTCACTTTCTTAGCCTCTCTCTCAGGGTTCCCCGTGTCCTCTCTTCGACTGTGGCGTGTGGGCCGAGGCGAGGCAGCCTGCATCTCCTTGACAGCTTTACACAGCGAGCAGAGCGTGAAACCGCTACACACACTTTCCCTGAGCCAGCCCAGAGACACACATAAACACCCACTTCCCTGAGCTAGCCCCGAGCCACGAGGACAGACCCCAAAACTGGGTGGATGGATGGAGAAAGGGAGAGGAGAGAGAAATAGGGTGTGAACGGTGGAGAAATAGAACCTGGAAAAGGAGAGAAGCTGATTTAATAAAAACATGTCACCATGACAACCATGAGCTAGCATACCAGAAGGATGGAAAAAAGAATGGGGGGGTATTTAATGTGCTCAGGTGGGTCCCAACAGACACACCCATAGGTCAAGAGGTCAAGGCTAAATTTGATCTCAACAAGGCTGACATTTACAACGACACACCCCTCTCATTATAACTATATGAGCTAAACCTATGGGACACGGTAGGGTAACAAGAGACAGGAAGAGAGAGAAGGGGATATGGTTGTTTATATTCTAATTGTCTGGTGTTAAGGAGCGACTGGGCTTATTGGGGAGGAAATAGTAAACGCTTCAAACCAACACCACCATATTGCAAATCCCAAAGTCGATGCCAAAGCACCCAGAATCCTGTCTACTGCCCTGCTCTCCCTCTCTCTGGCTTGCCCTTTCTCTATATTCCTCTCTCCCTCTCTCTCTCTCTCTCTCTCTCTCCTTCTCTCCATCCCTCTCAGTAACTTGGTTTCTAATGGGGACACATTTCTATATCCTCCCCAACTCCATCCCTCCCTCTCTCATTGCTCCCTCTCTTCATCTCCCCCTCTCTCCATCTCCATCCCACCATCTCTCCCTCTTTCCTCTCTCTCTCCATCTCTCCATTTCCCCCTCCCTCTGTCCCTCTCTACCTCTCTCCATCCCTCCCGCTCTCCCCCTCTCCACCTTTCTCCATCTGTCCCTCTCTAAATCTCTCCCTCTTTCCATCTCCATCTCTCCCTCTCTCCATCCCGCTCTCCAGATCTTCTCAGGATTAGAAAGTATTGAATCATGCAGAAGACTGTGTGATTTATAAGTGTGCTTACAGTATTTCCCAGACATCTCTGTCTCAGTCTAACTAAGGACTCATTATGTTAACAGACTGGACCACAGGCGTTTTATAATGTATATATCTGGTTCATTATGGGTACTGTATGTCAAGGGAGAGAGGATCATGGGATACCACAGGAGGCTAGTGGGACCTTCATTGAGTAGGGAGGGCTCGTGGTAACGGCCGGAAAGGAACGAGCAGAATGCTATCAAATACAAACATGGTTTCAATGTGTTTGACGCCATTTCATTCTCCTCCGTTCCAGCCATTATTATGACGAGCCGTCCTCCCCTCAGCAGCCTCCACTATATGACACCCTACTGCCTCCGTAGTGCACTACTTTCTCCCAGAGCCACCGAGGCACTTGAAGCTCTCGACCTGCTCCACTACAGCTCCGTCGATGAGAATGGGGGCGTGCTCGGTCCTCCTTTTCCTGTAGTCCACAATTTTCTCCTTAGTCTTGGTTACGTTAAGGGATAGGTTGTTATTCTGACACCACCCTGGCCAGGTCTCTGAACTCCTCCCTATAGGCTGTCTCGTCGTTGTTGGAGATCAGGCCTACCACTGTTGTGTGTTCTGCAAACTTAATGATGGTGTTGGAGTCGTGCCTGGACATGCAGTCATGGGTGAACAGGGAGTACAGGAGGGGACTGAGCATGCACCCCTGAGGAGCGCCAGTTTTGAGGATCAGCATGCCAGATGTGTTGCTACCTACCCTCACCACCTGGGGGCGGCCCAGGTGTAATACCAACATGAGGGACGTTTTTTAGTCCCAGGATCCTTAGTTTAGTGATGAGCTTTGATGGTACTATGGTGTTGAACACTCACCTGTAGTCAATCAATAGCATTCTCACATAAGTGTTCCTTTTGTCCAGGTGGGAAAGGGCAGTGTGGAGCCATTAACAACTTTTCAAAGCACTTCATGGCTACAGACGTGAGTGCTTGGGGTCTGTAGTCATTTAGGTAGGTTGCTTTGCGTTCTTGGGCACAGGGACTATGGTGGTCTGCTTGAAAAATGTTGGTATTACAGGCTCAATCAGGGACATGTTGAAAATGTCAGTGAAGACACCTGCCAGTTGGTCCACACATGCCCGGAGCACACGTCCTGGTAATCCGTCTGGCCCCGCAGCCTTGTGTATGTTGACCTGTTTAAAGGTCTTACTCACGTCGGCTACGGAGAGCGTGATCACACAGTCGTTCGGAACTGCTGATGTTCTCATGCATGCCTCAGTGTTGCTTGCCTCGAAGCGAGCATAGAAGTGATTTAGCTCGTCTGGTAGGCTCGTGTCACTGGGCAGCTCACGGCTGTGCTTCCCTCTGTCGTCTGTAATAGTTTGCAAGCCCTGCCACATAAGACGAGTGTCGGAGCCAATGTAGTATGATTCAAACTTAGCCTTGTACTGACACTTTGCCTGTTTGATGGTTCGTCGCAGGGCATAGCAGGATTTCTTGTAAGCTTCCGGGGTAGAGTCCCGCATCTTGAAAGCGGGAGATCTACCCTTTAACTCAGTGCGAATGTTGCCTGTAATCCATGGCTTCTGGTTGGGGAATGTACGTACAGTCACTGTGGGGACCATGGGGTTAGGGTTATGGATGCATCCCTGGGCCTGTCATGTGGTTAGTGTGTTACAGGGTAGGGGTCAGAGGTTAGCATATCGTGTTTACCTTGGGGAGGAGAGAGGGAAGAATGGAGGAGAGCTAGAGGAAGAGGATGGGTCAGGTGACAAAGAGGATACCTTTCTGATAATCATCTGAGGGTTGATACTCAACTGACACACACACACACAAACATACACTCAGACACGTACACACACGCACGCACACGCACGCACACACACACACACACACACCCTCCCTAACCTTTCACGTTGTCTCTCTCTCTCTCTATCACTTTGCATACAGTTTTATTTACTGACCTTCATGGTCTACTCTGAACTCATTTACTGACCTTCATGGTCTACTCTGAACTCATTTACTGGACCTTCATGGTCTACTCTGAACTCATTTACTGGACCTTCATGGTCTACTCTGAACCCATTTACTGGACCTGCATGGTCTCTGAACTCTGAACTCATTAACTGTTTTGCCGCATCTTCCTTATTAAAGTATTGACCAATCAGTTGCTCGATAAACCAGTGGAGACAATCAGAATTGATTCTTAGATTTATATCAGGACAATGTTATATTCTGACGAACTGTACTCTCGATCTCTCTCAATACTTCCTCTCCTTTCTCTTTCCATACCAGATTTCTAGCGTTCTTTTTCACGCCTGGGCATATTTGTTCGAGAGACAAACAGTCAAATAAAAACACTTTTTTCATGGGAAAGAAAATGGTTAAGCATATTACATTCTCATGAGATTACATTTGTCAAACTCTCAATCGCTCAGCTGGAACATAATTACAGCAATTCATTTGTGGACTTGTTGTTAAGAGAGAAGGAAAGAATGGAAGGAGGGAGGGAGAGCTGACAGAGGAGGAGAGAGGATAGGAAGGATGGAGGCGTGTGAGAGAAGGAGAGAGGGATAGGATGGATGGAGCGTGTGAGAGGAGGAGATAGGGATAGGGACGGATGGAGGCGTGTGAGAGGAGGAGAGAGGGAGGGACGGGATGGAGGCGTGTGAGAGGAGGGAGATAGATAGGATTTGATGGAGGCGTGTGAGAGGAGGAGATGGGATAGGACGGATGGAGCGTGTGAGAGGAGGAGAGAGGATAGGACAGATGGAGGCGTGTGAGAGGAGGAGATAGGATAGGACGGATGGAGCGTGTGAGAGGAGGAGAGAGGGATAGGACGGATGGAGGTGTGTGAGAGGAGGAGAGAGGGATAGGACGGATGGAGGCGTGTGAGAGGAGGAGAGAGGGATAGGACGGATGGAGGCGTGTGAGAGAAGGAGAGAGGGATAGGACGGATGGAGGCGTGAGAGGAGGAGAGAGGGGATAGGAAGGATGGAGGCGTGAGAGGAGGAGAGAGATAAATGCCCAACCTCACTAGTCCCAACTCATGCAATGCTTAACACTCCATAAATCCAAGTCAAATCAAAATGACTGTTCATAAAAAAATACTAACCCCCCCTGCTTAAATTTACTGATCATTTCCTGTCTTTATTGTATTGTACATTGTTAAACACGTTCCCCCGTCGGCTCATTTCAGGGGGATGGTTTTGAAGTGCACTCATCAAAAATTATATTAAAAGCAGCGTGTCTGCATATAACGACGCAGCCCACTCCTGAGACCGAATGCAGATAGAACGGGGTGTGGTGTGTTTGTGTGTGTGTGTGTGTGTGTGTGCGTGTCTAGTTGAGACAAAGAAAACTTATGAAGAGCTTTGATTATATATAAAGAAAAGTTCCTATCTCTATTATCTAAGTCATGGTATATCCTTCACTGCTATTTCATAATCTACCTCATGGAGAGAAAGCACTGGGAGCTTATTAAGTGTAACACATTGTGCGTTTTGTAAGGGGAATATTTCAATGTAACACATTGTGCGTTTTGTAAGGGGAATATTTCAATGTAACACGTTGTGGGTTTTGTGAGGGGATGGACTATTTGAGTGTAACACATGGGTTTTGTGAGGGGATGGACTATTTGAGTGTAAGACGTTGTGGGTTCTGTGAGGGGAGGGACTATTTGAGTGTAACACATGGTGGGTCTAGAAGGGGAACTATTTGAGAGTAACATGTGGTGGGCTTTGTGAGGGGCCTTTCCACTATGTCCTACGTTAATTACTTTCATTCGTCAACTTCCTCCCAAACATCTTACCAGACGCTACTCACACAGATGCATACACATTAGGGCTTGCCCAATTACCGTATAACTATGTAACTGACAGTTATGAATGAAGACTGCCATGAAAATAAAATAACTGTCATAACCTTTAAAAAATATACATAATAATTTTGGTGAAACAAACAGCAGACTGAAGATGGGATGCCCAGGCATTCATGCAGTGCGTAAGTTTCTGCGTTAAACATGAACTCCTTGCTGAAACAATCTAGGTGTTGTAGCAAAGGAGTCTTTTGTTGCCGAGGCAACAGCCCATTCCTGCAGCAGCAGCACACATAGAAATAGAATGAATGGGAAATTTGGAAAATGTGAAGAACATTTGAAAATCAAATTAAATAAAATGTATTTATATAGCCCTTCGTACATCAGCTGATATCTCAAATAGCTGTACAGAAACCCAGCCTAAAACCCCAAACAGCAAGCAATGCAGGTGTAGAAGCACAGTGTCTAGGAAAAACTCCCTAGAAAGGCCAAAACCTAGGAAGAAACCTAGAGAGGAACCAGGCTATGTGGGGTGGCCAGTCCTCTTCTGGCTGTGCCGGGTGGAGATTATAACAGAACATGGCCAAGATGTTCAAATGTTCATAAATGACCAGCATGGTCGAATAATAATAAGGCAGAACAGTTGAAACTGGAGCAAAAAATGACTGTTTCAACATAGTATAACCACTACAACGCTGATGCTAGCTAGCTAGCTAGCCTCTTCCATAGACTTGACTAGTTAGCTAGCAAGCATCAGTGCCTTCTGGCTAATATCATAGACTGGATCTAATGTTGTTTTACTGAGAAATAGGCAGTGGTGTAAAATACTGAAGTAAAAATACTTAAAACTACTTAAGTAGTTTGTTTGTGTATCTATACTTTACTTGACTATTTATATTTTTTTACTACTTTTACTTCACTACATTCCTAAAGAAAATGATGTACTTTTTACTCCATATATTTTCCCTGACACGCAAAAGTACTACATTTTGAATGCTTAGCAGGACAGGAAAATTGCCTAATTAACATACTTATTGTCACGTTCGTCGTAAGAATTATCGGACCAAGGTGCAGCATGATATGGACCATCGCAGGAGGTTCCGGACTGTGGACCATCACCGGAATCTCTGGACTGGAAACCGTCGCCGGAAGCGAGTGCAGGGAGCAGGTACAGGATAAACCGGACTGGGAAGGCGCACTTGAGTACCTCGTGCGTGGAGCTGGCACAGGACGTACTGGGCTGTGGAGGCGTACTGGAGACCAGGTGCGTATAGCTAGCATCAATTGTACCGGTTCGATGACGACCTTCACACGGTGAGTGCGAGGAGCTGGCACAGGACGTACTGGGCTATGGAGGCGCACTGGACACCTGGTACGTGGAGCCGGCACAGATTTTACCAGACTGATAGCACGCTCCTCAGGACGGGTACTGAGAGCCGGACTCAGGTGGCATTGAACTGATAACACGCTCCTCTTAGGGCAAACATTGTGCATCTTCCACCAGCACAAACAATCTCTCCGTTTTTTCTCATTCACTGTCGGTCTCTGACTCTCTCCGTTCACTCTCCTCCAGGTTTTCCCTCTTCTCCCAGACTGGCTCTGGTTCACTCGACTCCGCCGACCACCTCTTGTGCACACCTGACCTACTACTAACATCCCTGGTCATCCCGTATGCCTCTTATCTGGCAGACTCAATAAACACATGCATTGTTTGCAAATGATGTCAGAGTGTTGGAGCGTGCCCCTGGCTAACCGTAAATAAATTAAAAACAAGAAAATGATGTCGTCTGGTTTTGCGTAATATAAGGAATTTCAAATGATTTCTACTTGTACTTTTGATACTTAATCCTCCCGTTGTGTTCCGGTCATATTGGACCGATTTACAAATTCTCTCTCTGTGAAAAATGTAGTTCATTTAATCTGATTTTCATAAGGTTCCATGACTCATCATCGAAATACATGTTGATGATTTTCATTACATTTTGGGTGTTTTATTTAACTTTTGAACACCTGTGGTGTTCCTGGTCAAAAATGACCGGTCACTAGAAATGAATGTTTGCGACTAAAATGAGTGTATAAAACTGAGTTTTGGGCATCAGTCATTCATCAGATGGACACACTTCCTCTCCCAGACCACCACATGCATGTGTGTTTGAGCACATTTTTTGAGGCCTTTGCTCACAATTCATTCGGTGGCAGCACAATGACCAAATTATATACTGTATGTGAGGCTCTTAATCATATCTTTGATCATGACGCTGGTGAGGACAGATGCCAGGAACCTGCCTTAGAAGATGCTTTTCTCGCAGCTCTGGTATACTCAAAAACAAGTTGTACAGGCCATGAATAGCAAATAGAAGTTCAAAACTTGTAATGTTCACAATAAGGTGGTGATAAAAAGGTGATAAAAAGATCTAACACAACATTAGGTGATAATATATGTATTATTATGGATTTATAATCAGCTATAATGGGGAGGTCATTCTGGGCCGGGAACACAGAATGAATTAACATGAAACAAACACAACAGGAGGGTTTAGTATATCTATAACCAAATACTTACTTACTTTACTTACTTACTTTACCGGGTGACTTTCACTTTTACTTAAGTCATTTTCTATTAAGGTACCAGGTATAATAATTGGGTACATTTCCAACACTGTAAATAGGCATATGTACTTGTCATGTTAGTTGAAGCTAACATTAGTTTCCAAAATGATTGTTTGCAAAGAGGTACAGTGTATTTGGTTGGTTTTGCTATCTAGCAAACTGAGACTGCGTTGCTCAAGCTGGTCCAACGTTTTGAAAACAGCTTGCTAACCCCCTGTCCAGTTCATGACATGTGTTTCATCTAATGTTATCCGAAGTAACACACCATTCCCTTTGTCATTGTTAGGCTCTACATGTACCTGCTTATTCACTGTCGTTGTCCACGCCATTTACAGATGCCCTCCCATTTATACATCCATGAACTGATTACTCATTCATTCTCCTTTCCTCCGATCAAATCAAATACAAATTGTCACGTGCGCTGAATACAACAGGTGTAGACGTTTCAGTGAAATAGTTACTTACAGGATCTAACCAACAGTGCAAAAAAAGGGTATGAGGTGAACAATAGGTAGGTAAAGTAATAAAACAGTGAAAAGACAGTGAAAATGTATTCCTTAATGGCAATTTCCTCCCCAGACAGTAGCAAACAACGAATAGAAACAGTGCTGCTTTCAATCAACAGCTAGTAGACATTTACAGATCATAGTCAAGCCCAAAACTGATGAGACTGTTTCAGCATCTGCACAGTAACAAACAAATATAACAATAAACTAGTTTAACAAACACTTTAAAAACATAAAATACTCCAAGTGACAAATATATATTTAATAAACATTTCCAAAACAATGCCTCCTAAATTGCTCACATCTAGAATAAAGAAACATTTGAAACAAAAATTAACAAAATTAATTCAGTATTTACTTTAACAAACATTTTTAAAGGCAACATCAAATAGTCCAAGTGAATTGTGACTGAATATATGGTGTGCTAGAGAGAAGCTGTCTTTTTCCTCCCACTCCATCATCCCTGGTGCTCGTTCAACAAAACATTTGGAGTCCTGTGAACATCAGTCATGAACATGTTGTTCTGAACAATACTGTAACATATCGGCTTAATAAATTAAATCTAATGGGCAACAGCATCACACCCACAACCCCATAAAGCCTATTGACATGTTTGTTCAGTCTTGAATGTTGCCATGATGTGTATAATCTGTTATTAACAAAAGGGAATACTGATCATAAATGCATAGAAAACTTTATTGATCCATGTTAAATATGGAGGAGTGTTCATTGTCTTTCTCCCTGAGGTGCTTCAGGATGTCTTCCTCCAAGAGGTGCTTCAGGATGTCTTCCTCCCTGAGGTTCTTCAGGATGTCTTCCTCCCTGAGGTACTTCAGGATGTCTTCCTCCCTGAGGTGCTTCAGGATGTCCTTCTCACTGAGGTGCTTCAGGATGTCTTTCTCCCTGAGGTTCTTCAGGATGTCTTCCTCCCTGAGGTGCTTCAGGATGTCTTCCTCCCTGAGGTGCTTCAGGATGTCTTCCTCCCTGAGGTGCTTCAGGATGTCTTTCTCCCTGAGGTTCTTCAGGATGTATTTCTCCCTGAGGTGCTTCAGGATGTCTTCCTCCCTGAGGTGCTTCAGGATGTCTTCCTCCCTGAGGTTCTTCAGGATGTATTTCTCCCTGAGGTGCTTCAGGATGTCTTTCTCCCTGAGGTGCTTCAGGATGTCTTCCTCCCTGAGGTGCTTCAGGATGTCTTCCTCCCTGAGGTGCTTCAGGATGTCTTTCTCCCTGAGGTGCTTCAGGATGTCTTCCTCCCTGAGGTGCTTCGGATGTCTTCCTCCCTGAGGTTCTTCAGGATGTCTTCCTCCCTGAGGTGCTTCAGGATGTCTTCCTCCCTGAGGTGCTTCAGGATGTCTTCCTCCCTGAGGTTCTTCAGGATGTCCTTCTCACTGAGGTTCTTCAGGATGTCTTCCTCCCTGAGGTGCTTCAGGATGTCTTCCTCCCTGAGGTTCTTCAGGATGTATTTCTCCCTGAGGTGCTTCAGGATGTCTTTCTCCCTGAGGTGCTTCAGGATGTCTTCCTCCCTGAGGTGCTTCAGGATGTCTTCCTCCCTGAGGTGCTTCAGGATGTCTTTCTCCCTGAGGTGCTTCAGGATGTCTTCCTCCCTGAGGTGCTTCAGATGTCTTCCTCCCTGAGGTTCTTCAGGATGTCTTCCTCCCTGAGGTTCTTCAGGATGTCTTCCTCCCTGAGGTACTTCAGGATGTCTTCCTCCCTGAGGTTCTTCAGGATGTCCTTCTCACTGAGGTTCTTCAGGATGTCCTTCTCCCTGCAGTGCTTGGCCAGGGACCTATCAACGGCAGTCTCACGGGCACTGTCCATCGATGGTCAGCACAGGGAGAAGCTGTCCGAGGCAACGGTGTAGTTGCTAGATCTGAAAGAGAGGCAAAATGTTATTTTTTATGAGTTTAGTACACTTGACAATTCAATATAATTAAATTTTCATGCTGATGATCTGTACAACATGAGACAGATAGCAATACAGTACAAGTAGATTAAAAACATGAAATAGAATATAATACAGACACGTGGTGGTTTCCAATAATAACATTACTACTACTAGCTTGCTCTATCCCTCCTTCTACCGAAAAGGTATGTCTGACATAATGGAGGCACAAAGGTAGCCTAGTGGTTTAGCGGTGAACCAGTAAACAAAAGGTCACTGGTTTGAATCCCCGATCTGAGTAGGTGAAACATCTGTCGATGTGCCCTTGTTCAACCACTTAACCCTAATCGCTCTGGATAAGAGTGTCTGGTAAATGGCTGTTGTTCTAATGCAATGTCCATGAAATGTTACATCCCCAACATCAAAATGAAGTAGTCATGCATCTGCAGACCACCGAGGAGGAAAGCTGAATACTAGTTGTTATTGTTCTATCAGTTTTCCTCCTCGGTGGTCTGCAGATGCTTGACGACTTCATTATGATGTTGGGACTGTAACATTTCATGGACATTTCATTAGAACAACAACCAGTTAGCTTTATCAGATACACATTTTCAGGAAAAGCAGCTTACTTAGCAAGCCAATAAAAAAGTATTATATTTGCATTGGTTCAACATCAAAAACTAGATAATCAATATAGTGTCTGAGAGATCTCACCTCTTTATCTCTGTGGCAGTTTGCATCCACCTCGTCTGGGCACTGCAGCACCTAGATAGTAGCAGCTGCACATCTTCTTCCTCATCACCTCTTGTCTAGATTATATAGGGAGCTAACCTCTTCTCCTAAAACATTAGCTGGCTAGCCAATGAAACAAATGTTAGTCTCGACCAAATGACAACTACATAGACCTGTTGCTCTGTTACACAACAGAATAATCTAGAATAAAAATAAATACACACCTATTTAGGTGAGGTGCTGGCTAGCGGAGTAGAAAACTTGAAAATAAAAGAGAGCCACACACTCTAGGAGCTCAGATGCAAAAATGTAATTACCAACGTTTCGACAGCCAAGCGGTCTTTATCAGCGTATGACAGAATACAACAGAATAACAACAATAAGTTAGAGGCTAGCTGGAAGTGTCTTATGCTACCTAGCTATTAGCTAACCAGCCATGTTATTTAAATGAAAAGAAGCTAGCTCGCGTCAGCTTTGTAGCGCTAAAGCTGTGGAAACACTCAGAAAAAAATGTCCTCCAATTTTCTCACCAATAACTTTCTGTAGCTTAGAAAATTATGTGAATGTAATTTAGTAATTTCAACAAAATGTATCCATATTTAGCGACATCCCTTCCTCCCTGAGTTAGCGAAGCATCGTGGCGGGCAAGAAGTCAAACCGGAGTCAAACGGAAGTTGAACCCCTGATATAAAGAGGAGGAATCTGGGAGATGCTAGAATGCATTAACCGTATTTGACTGGTAAACACATGGGTACACTCACAATGACTTCTTGGTATTGTGCTGCCATCATTTCCATGGTAAGGTAGAATGTTCATTCAAATAACACTAAGTGATGTTGCTCATGCAATGGAATATATATTCTGCCATGTCTGTTGAGCTGAATCTCCAAATCGCAGCACATAGTGATGGGAACCCTTCCTGGTTAGGACAAGAGGATTCATGGCCATGTGTCTAAAAAAATGGGGCAATGTGAAAATGACTGAAAGTGGAATGTTAGCGGTACAGAAAGTTTGCCAAATAAACACAATTGTAGTGAATTTCAGCTAACTACTCAGCAAACACATGGCATAGCAGTTTAATTGTCCTTCTATTCATTTGGCTGGTCACGTTCTGAATGCAAATCCTGTAGAATCCGCAACGACGTTGGCGCATTGAATTGGTTTATTTTCTAAAGCTGCCCGAATGGAATTATTACAATGTCTTAACCTGTACATTTCACCTTCTGCTTTACTTCTACGGGATCACTCGCAATGGACGCCAGTTCACCCATTACGCCATCATTGACTTGAATGGGGAAGCCTATGGCATCACATGCAGTCAAGAGCAGAAGAATGGAGAAAATGTGCATATTTAAACACGTAGAACAATACAAATAAATGATGGTAATGGAACGGTTAGAACGGTGATCGTCTGGCTGAAGTAACCATCATCCAAAGTTCCATGACCGACAGCTCAAATACACACACACACACACACACTGCAACACACATTATCACAAACACTATCACACACACTGCAACACACACTATCACACACGCACTATGCCAAAATGACACACGCTAACAAGCACACACACACACACAAGTCAACAGACACGTGCTGTCACACCAGTGAAGAAGGTTGCTGTGGGGAAGACGGCTCCTAATAATGACTGGAACGGAGTCAATGGAATGGCATCAAACCAGTGTTTGATGTACAGTATTTGATACCATTCCGCCTATTCTGCTCCAGCCATTACGACGAGCCCGTCCTCACTAATTAAGGTGCCACCAACCTCCTGTGTATCACACACACACACGACTGAAGACAAAAAACTTCAAAACAACTTCAAAACCGAAGTCAGAGGCACAACCATTATACTTTCTAACAAACACAGGAGACGTTGTGAAGTAACACACAACCAAATCGCTGCTGTTCCACAACCCTGCCAGTGTGCCAGACGAGCTGTCTTTATTTAAGAATTTAATTTGTGTTGTTTTAAACAGGCACTTGGCACGGCCCGCTAAGACATTGATTAGAGCTAGGACCCAGCGAGGGAGGACCAACCAACCAGCACACTGCAAATTAAAAGCAGACTTCTTCCTCTCTCTTGTTTTTTGTTTGGGGGGAAAAGTTCTGAGGAGGAGGAGGAGGAGAGAGAGAGAGAGAGAGAGAGAGAGAGAGAGAGAGAGAGAGAGAGAGAGAGAGAGAGAGAGAGAGAGAGAGAGAGAGAGAGAGAGAGAGAGAGAGAGAGAGAGAGAGAGAGAGAGAGAGAGAGAGAGAGAGAGAGAGAGAGAGAGAGAGAGAGAGAGAGAGAGAGAGACAGAGAGAGAGACAGAGACAGAGACAGAGACAGAGACAGAGACACAGAGACAGAGACAGAGAGAGAGAGAGAGAGAGAGAGAGAGAGAGAGAGAGAGAGAGAGAGATTCTGGAACTGGAAATCCTGAAATTGTTAACGAGACAAGCGAAACCTAACAAGCGCCGAGTCTCTGCTCCATACGCTGTGTGTCGCCAACACACACACACACTCAAAGAAATACACAAGTACACACATACTTTACACAGACATACATAACCTCTCCCCTGTCTGTGCTACTGTGTTACTGACAACTCTCTGTCTCGCACCCCCCACACCCATACACGCCCGGGTCCACCCCCCTTAAAATCCCCTAGAAACCAGACAGGGTTTGCCTGTGTGTCTACCAGAGTGGAAAGAGGAAAGAACATAGCATTGCAATACAGGCAGAACCATAGAGAACCCCTCTATTCCTGATCTGAAGATGATTAGACAGCCGGCTAGTGTAAATCAACCAAAGCTCCTGATACACATGGAAGATAAAATAGTTATATGTTACATAACGTTGGTATTATTTTCACAAGTATGTGGTAAAAGTCAACAACTCTTAGTACAAAACTCAAAACAGATCATGAGAAAGACTGTTTTTTTTTTCAAAACTCTAAGCACGTTTTCAATTGACTAAGGCCAACAGACTAACTTTTTCACCAAACATAATCCGTGTTTTATCAAGAAATACCTTTCATATAAAGTCATTGACTTTCACAATGCAATGCTCACAATACTTTCATATGATTCTCTTCTTATTTGTTTAAATACATTTGACCATCACTCAATCGGACTGCATTTAATGGTTATTCACTAAACCGTTTGGTAAACCTATAGATTTTAAACATGTTTGTCTACTATATATGGATAAAAAGTGTGTTTTGTAAAGTATAAACACCTGAATTGCATGTATAATATATGACAAAAATTAGACCTGCTTGTCGAACATCTCATTTCAAAATCATGGGAATAATATGGAGTTATTGCTTTGCTGCTATAACAGCCTCCACTCTACTGGGAAGGCTTTCCACTAGATGTTGGAACATTGATGCGCGGATTTGCTTCCATTCAGCCACAAGAGCATTAGTAAGGTCGGGCACTGATGGTGGGCGATTAGGCCTGGCTCGCAGTCGGCATTCCAATTCATCCTAAGGTGTACGATGGGTTGAGGTCAGGTCTCTGTGCAGGCCAGTAAAGTTTTTCGACAAACCATTTCTGTATGGACCTCACTTTGTTCACGGGGGGGGCATTGTCATACTAAAACAGGAAAGGGCCTTCCCCAAACTTTTGCCAAAAAGTTGTAAGCACAGAATCTTCTAGAATGTCATTGTATGCTGTTGTGTTAAAATTTCCATTCACTGGAACTAAGAGGCCCAGACCAAACCTTGAAAAACAGCCCCAGACCAATATTCCTCCTCCATCAAGCTTTACAGTTGGCACTATGCATTCTGGCAGGTAGCGTTCTCCTGGCATCCGCCAAAAAAACAGATTTCCCCGACTGCCAGATGGTGAAGCGTGATTCCTCACTCCAGAGAACACAATTCCACTGTTCCAGAGTCCAATGGCGACAAGCTTTACACCACTCCAGCTGATGTTTGGCATTGAGCATGGTGATCTGAGGCTTGTGTGCAGCTGCTCGTCCATGGAAACCCATTTCATGAAGCTCTCGGGAACAGATCTAGTGCTGATGTTGCTTACCGATGCGGTTTGGAACTTGGCAGTGAATGTTGCAACTGAGGACAGATGAATTGTATGTGTTATGCGTTTCAGCACTCACACTCCTGTTCTGTGAGCTTGTGTGCTCCTTGAGTTTTCCACTTCACAATAACAGAACTTACTGTTGACCGGGGCAGCTCTAGCAGGGCAAAACATTTGACTAAATTTATATTTGGAAAGGTGGCATCCTATGATGCTGCCAATGTTTGTCTATGAATGTTGCATGGCTGCTCGATTTTATACACCGGACCCAGAAGTATTCATATCCCTCCTTTGTTATTTATACTGAACAGAAATATAAACGCAACATGCAACAATTTCAACGATTTTACTGAGTTTCAGTTCATATAAGGAAATCAGTGGGCCCTAATCTATGGATTTCACATGACTGGGCAGGGGCACAGTCTTGGGTGTGCCTGGGAGGGCATAGGCCCACCTACTTGAGAGCCAGGCCCACCCACTGGGGAAACAGGTCCAATCAATCAGAATACATTATTACAGACAGAAATACTCAGTTTTATCACCTGTCCGTGTGGCTGGTCTCATACGATTCCGCAGGTGAAGAAGCCGGATGTGGAGGTCCTGGGCTAGCATGGTAACACGTGGTCAGCGGTTGTGAGGCCTATTGGACATACTGACAAATTCCCTAAAACAACATTGGAGGTGGCTTATGGTAGAGAGCAGAACATTAAATTCTCTGGCAACAGCTCTGGTGGACATTGCTGCAGTCAGGATGCCAATTGCACGCTTTGTTGCATTGTGTTGTGTGACAAAACTTCATATTTTTGAGTAGCCTATTATTGTCCCCACTACAAGGTTCACCTGTTTAATGATCATGCTGTCTTATCAGATTCTTGGACTGCCACACCTGTCAAGTGGTTGGATTATCTTGGCAAAGGAGAAATGCTCACTAACAGGGATGTTCAAATTTGTGCACAAAATTTGATAGAAATAAGCTATTTTGTGCGCATTTCTGGGAACTTTATTTCAGCTCATGAACATGGGACCAACACTTTACATTGTCACATCTATTCCGGCCACACTCCCTCTAGTGGAAATCCGGTGTCTCCTTGACCTGCAGCCACTACTCCAGTACACTCTCCCCCCCCCCTTTCTGTTTGAGTGTGATTGTGTGGTTGGAGACAGGTGTGCTGGAGCCAGAGAGGATCCTCACCAGCTGCAACCCGTTCCATAATCAAGACTCTACAAAACCTCAGTCCACAAATACTCACTTCCACTCTGCTGGATCATATTCCCCGTTCAGTCAGTCACGCGTTTAGCTATTTCTTATTATTTAAGATCCTGTATCCTGCTGTGCCTGTTTCCTTGCCTGATGCTGTTTCTCCTCTCACTGGAGTTTTGCTGCTCTGACTCTGGTTCCTGTCTCCTGTTCCACATCTCACCAACCTGCTACCCTGCTCTGGATTCAACTCACCATCACTCCCTTGGACCTGTTTACCCTGTCGCAACCCAGCTCACTCCAACCTCAGCCTCCACATCTGGTTTCCTACAACTCATCCGCACTTCCCTGGATCTGCACTTCATCTCTCCCGGTGTTACAATAAATATCTTGGTTCATTCATCCCGGTTTCCTGGTCTGTGTCTGCTCTTGGGTTCCCTGTGCTGCTCCGCTTAACATACATGTTGAGTTTATATTTGTGTTCAGTGTATAATATGACATTGCTCTATCTCTGTCTTTCATTCTTCCCAGAATCCCAGGCAAGGGAACTTTGATTAGAGCCATAATGACAGAGGGAGCGGAAGGGTGGGTTGAGAAGAAGTGGGATAGAGGAGGTGTGTGAAGGTGAGAGGGGACGGGGAGGTGAGATGGAGAGCGAGAGATTTCCCTGCTCACACCTACTGTGATGGTCTGGGCCTAAACCACACAAAACCAACACTAGACCATATAGAACACAAAAATGTTATGATGTCATCCTGGAATATACAAAGTCTTAGGTCATCTGCATTTGGCCTAATGAGCAGGAACCCAGACTTCATCAAATAAATAAAAATACAGACATTGTCATCCTACAAGAAAAATGGTATAAAGCAGACAGACCCACTGGTTGCCCTCCAGGTTACAGAGAGCTGGTAGTCCCATCCACCAAACTACCAGGTGTGATACAGGGAAGAGACTCAGGGGTATGCTAATTTAGTATCGAGCAGACCTAACCCACCTTATTAAATTAGTCAAAACAGGAACATTTTACACGTGGCTAGAAATTAATAAGGAAATTATCTCAACAGAGAAAAACGTCCTCATGTGTGCTACCTACAGTATCACCCCAATAGAATCCCCATACTTTAAGGATGATGGCTTCTCCATCCTAGAGGGGAGATCAAACATTTCCAGGCCCAGGGACATGTACTAGTCTGTGGCGACCTAAATGCCAGAACTGGACAAGAACCTGACACCCTCAGCACACATGTGGACAAACACCTACCTGGAGGTGACAGCATTCCCTCCCCATATGCCCCACTAGACACAATTACGACAACATAACCAACAAAACGGGTCACAACTCCTGCAGCTCTGTCGGATGTTGGGTATGTACATAGCCAATTGTAGGCTTTGAGAGGTCTTCTATGGTAGGTACAGCTATATGCGCCGTGCATACCAACACATGAAAAACATATTTCAACCAGGCAGATGCGACACAATAGTCAGAAATAACAATTTAATTCCTGCCTTACCTTTGAAGATCTTCTTCTGTTGGCACTCCAAACTGTCCAAGAAACATCACAAATGGTCCTTTTGTTTGATAAATTTCTTCTTTATAGCCCCAAAATGTCAATTTATTTGGCGAGTTTGATTCAGAAATACACGGTTCCAACTCACCCAACATGACTACAAAGTATCTAATAGGTTACCTGTAAATTTGGTCCAAACATTTCAAACAACTTTCGTAATCCAACCTTAGATATCCTAAAACGTAAATAATCAATACAATTTAAGACGGAATATACTGTGTTCAATAGCGGATAAAATCAGTGTGGAGCAAGCTCCAATTCACGCGCGCCACACAGAAGAGTCCGCTTGGCTTGACACTCACAATGAACGACTCTACTTCTACATTTCCCAAAAGAAAAACTTCAACCAATTCCTAAAGACTGTTGACATCTAGTGGAAGCCATAGGAACTGCAACCAGGTTCCTCATAAATATAGTTTCCCATAGAAACCAAATTGAAAACAAAGGGACCTCAAAATGTTTTTCAGCTGGGACAGGTATAAAAGTCAGGATCGAGGCAAAGATGAACAGAGCAAAGTACAGAGAGATCCTTGATGAAAACCTTCTCCAGAGCGCTCAGGACCTCAGACTGGGGTGAGGGTTCACCTTCCAACAGGACGACGACTCTAAGCACACAGCCAAGACAACACAGGAGGGGCTTCGGGACAAGTCTCTGAATGTCCTTGAGTGGACCAGCCAAATCCCGGACATGAACCCGATCGAACATCTCAGGAGAGACCTGAAAATAGCTGTGCAGCGACGCTCTCAAATAGTGGAGTAATCTATAAAAGTGGACGTTTAAAAGCGGACGGATCGTGTTTAACAAACCATAAATGTAAATACCGTTATTGAATGTAAACACGCAAACATATCTGACAAGACAAATAAATACATTTTACAAACAACACATTCCCATACCCACCCACATGAATACACAGACACACACATTCCCATACCCACCCACATGAATACACAGACACACACATTCCCATACCCACCCACATGAATACACAGACACACACATTCCCATACCCACCCACATGAATACACAGACACACACATTCCCATACCCACCCACATGAATACACAGACACACACATTCCCATACCCACCCACATGAATACACAGACACACACATTCCCATACCCACCCACATGAATACACAGACACACACATTCCCATACCCACCCACATGAATACACAGACACACACATTCCCATACCCACCCACATGAATACACACACACACACACACACACACACACACACACACACACACACACACACACACACACACACACACACACACACACACACACACACACACACACATTTGTCCACACACACATTCCCAAAAACATTCCCATATTAGACACACATAGTCGAGTAGTCGAGGCAGATTGTTCAAGAGTGACTTCAAAATTGGACGTTTATCCTAAAGGGGTCGTCGGTAACCAACTTCAAAACAGGCAACTGGGGGAAACAGTGAGCACTAAGCCACCAGGGTTAGGGTGTTGTGGACGGGGGTGGCGGATGGCTGTATTCCGGATGGCTGTATTCCCATGACTCTGGGAAGTTTGTGTGATTGCTCACACTCGATTTAAATGTTTTTGTTTCAAACCTATCCTAAACATTAACCCTTAACCTTCTAAATTTGATAATTGGAGTAACTTTGAAATTGGACCTTTGTAGAGACATGGATAAAATGTTTAATTCTGCAGTGAGACTGTGAGAGCTCGTTGGAATAGTAACACACTGTCAACACGAACACACACACACACACACAAAGACAAAACACACACACAAATGCTGACAGGTCAGAGAAACTCAGTTATACAATAACTGATTCACTGTGTGTGTTATACAATAACTGATAAATGTGTTTGTGTGTGTCTGGTTATACAACAACTGATGTGTGTGTGTGTGTGTGTGTGTGTGTGTGTGTGTGTGTGTGTGTGTGTGTGTGTGTGTGTGTGTGTGTGTGTGTGTGTGTGTGTGTGTGTGTGTGTGTGTGTGTGTGTGTGTGTGTGTGTGTGTAAATCAATGGCAGACAGACAGACAGACAGACAGACAGACAGACAGACAGACAGACAGACAGACAGACAGACAGACAGACAGACAGACACAGACAAGACAGACAGACAGACAGACAGACAGACAGACAGACAGACAGACAGACAGACAGACAGACAGACAGACAGACAGACAGACAGACAGACAGACAGACAGACAGACAGACAGACAGACAGACAGACAGACAGACAGACAGAGAGGTGTCAGTAACACAGTAGAACAGACACCTCTATCCTGTGAATACAGAACTCAGAAACGGGTGTCTCCTTAATGAGGAGCTTTGTTTTCACCAGTATAGAAAACACACACTGATTGACTAAGGAACAAGAACAGGGTGGGTGTGTCCATGTGTTCATCAGTCCTTCAAATGAGTCTTTAAGTCTTTGTTGTGTGTGTAATGTTGTTCAATGTGTTGAGTGTTTTGGCCAATACATCCAAGGCCATTGCTGTGCTAGCATCTCCACACACACATACAGTATGCAAAAGCATTCACGCACACAAACACGTTCACACACAGTCCCCTGCTGGCAACAGGGTGTGGGGTGTGTATCAGATCTCCACACCCCTCATCTCCCCAAACATACCCTCATCTCCCCTTACACCCCTCATCTCCCCCAAACACACCCTCATCTCCCCTTACACCCCTCATCTCCCCCAAACACACCCTCATCTCCACTTACACCCCTCATCTCCCCCAAACACACCCTCAACTCCCCTTACACCCCTCATCTCCGCCAAACACACCCTCATCTCCCCTTACACCCCTCATCTCCGCCAAACCCACCCTCATCTGCCCTTACACCCATCATCTCCCCCAAACACACCCTCATCTCCCCAAACACAGACACACAAATGCAAAACATGTTTTGGAAATCAAATATTCCACATGCAAAATACATCAGGGAGATTTACAGTCTACAGTCTGCATGCGCTGTGAATCACACACACACACACACACACACCAAGTTTGACTCCAACACACACACCACCTACACAGGAAATCACTGCATGTGTAACTACATCTAAATAGTTAAAAACGTCTTCGGGCGCGCCTTTATTCTCAATTTCCGCCTGACTGACGTGCCCAAAGTAAACTGCCCGTTGCTCAGGCCCCGAAGCCAGGATATGCATATAATTGGTACCATTGAGGAAAACACTATTTGAAGTTTGTAGATAGATATGTAGGAGAAAATCCAAAGAAAAACCAACCAGAATGTTTTTGTTGTTGTTGAGAGACCATGCTCTTACAATGGAAGGTATAGGGGCATAATGAATTCTAGCTCCCAGGATGCAATTCCTATGCCTTCCACAGGGTGTCAGAAGTCTATGTTCAAGGTTTCAGGCTTGTAACTTCAAAAACAAATAAAAAAATATCAGTTTTAGTGCAGGGACACAGTCTTGGAAACGTATTTTGTTTATGGGTAGATTTACGGATTCCTTTCCCTGCAGTTGAACGCGTGGATTACTCAAATCGCTGGCACCAACGAAACTGACATTTTGGGATATAAAAAAGGAATTTTATCTAAAAAACGACACTACATGTTATAGCTGGGACCCTTTGTATGACAAATCAGAGGAAGATTTTCAAAAAGTAAGTGAATATTTAATCGCTATTTCGGAATTTCTGAAACCTGTGCCAGTGGAAAAATATTTTGATTTGGAGTGCAGTCCTCAAACAATCGCATGGCATGCTTTTGCTGTAATGGCTAATGTAAATCGAACAGTGCAGTTAGATAAACAAGAAGTTAAGCTTTCAACCGATATAAGACACTTGCATGTACCTAAATGTTGAATAATATTTTATGATTATTTATTATTTTGCGTGTCCTCCAGTTTCACCGGAAGTTGCTAGCGGGATGCCTATCCCCTGATTAATGGTAATGTAATAGCCCAGATGGCCCACTTCAGGCTGATTAACCCCCTGGAGAGATGAAGAGAGACGTGTTATTACCATGATTTCATATACATGATACAGACATCATATACTGCACATCTGACCCTGAACACACACACACACTCACCAGACACGCAAACACACACACAAAAAGAAACCTCTCTGTCTCTGTCTCTCTCTCTCTCTCTCTCTCTCTCTCTCTCTCTCTCTCTCTCTCTCTCTCTCTCTCTCTCTCTCTCTGTCTCTCTCTCTCTCTCTGTCTCTCTGTCTCTCTCTCTCTCTGTCTCTCTCTCTCTCTCTGTCTCTCTGTCTCTGTCTCTGTCTCTCTGTCTCTGTCTCTGTCTCTGCCTCTCTCTCCCCTTCCCTCCTATCTCTCTCTCTCTCTCTCTCTCTCTCTCTCTCTCTCTCTCTCTCTCTCTCTCTCTCTCTCTCTCTCTCTCTCTCTCTCTGTCTCTCCTCTCTCTCCCCTTCTCTCCTCTCTCTCTCTCTCTCTCTCTCTCTCTCTCTCTCTCTCTCTCTCTCTCTCTCTCTCTCTCAACACAAGGCTTTTAACTAAAGGAGAACTAGAGGAATTTATTTGCTAATATTGCTAGTTAATTTTGTCAAACAAACATTTGTTTCTTTGACGCAATTTAGCTGCTGTCTGATCCTGTGAATGGATACAGTGTTTAGGAGCTCATACACATTCTCAAAACCCTTGCCTGTTTAATTTTCATATTATTGAATGTTTTATTTGTGTTCACGCTCTTCACTGTTTGCCAGTTATGTACTCCACTGTGCGTCCTAGAGCGAGGGGCGTGCCACTGTGCGTCCTAGAGCGAGGGGCGTGCCACTGTGCGTCCTAGAGCGAGGGGCATGCCGCTGTGCGTCCTAGAGCGAGGGGCGTGCCACTGTGCGTCCTAGAGTGAGGGGAATGTGTGCCACTGTCGTCCTAGAGTGAGGGGGAATGTGTGCCACTGTCGTCCTAGAGCGAGGGGCGTGCCACTGTGCGTCCTAGAGCGAGGGGCGTGCCACTGTGCGTCCTAGAGCGAGGGGCGTGCCACTGTTGTCCTAGAGTGAGGGGGAATGTGTGCCACTGTCGTCCTAGAGTGAGGGGGAATGTGTGCCACTGTCGTCCTAGAGCGAGGGGCGTGCCACTGTGCGTCCTAGAGCGAGGGCGTGCCACTGTGCGTCCTAGAGCGAGGGCGTGCCACTGTTGTCCTAGAGCGAGGGCGTACCACTGTGCGTCCTAGAGCGAGGGGGAATGTGTGCCACTGTGCGTCCTAGAGCGAGGGCGTACCACTGTGCGTCCTAGAGCGAGGGGAATGTGTGCCACTGTGCGTCCTAGAGCGAGGGCGTACCACTGTGCGTCCTAGAGCGAGGGGGAATGTGTGCCACTGTGCGTCCTAGAGCGAGGGCGTGCCACTGTGCGTCCTAGAGTGAGGGGAATGTGTGCCACTGTCGTCCTAGAGCGAGGGGAATGTGTGCCACTGTGCGTCCTAGAGCGAGGGGCGTACCACTGTGCATCCTAGAGTGAGGGAATGTGTGCCACTGTGCGTCCTAGAGCGAGGGCGTACCACTGTGCGTCCTAGAGAGGGGGGAATGTGTGCCACTGTGCGTCCTAGAGCGAGGGGCGTACCACTGTGCGTCCTAGAGCGAGGGGGAATGTGTGCCACTGTGCGTCCTAGAGCGAGGGGCGTACCACTGTGCGTACTAGAGCGAGGGGAATGTGTGCCACTGTGCGTCCTAGAGCGGGGGCGTGCCACTGTGCGTCCTAGAGTGAGGGGGATGTGTGCTACTGTCGTCCTAGAGCGAGGGGAATGTGTGCCACTGTGCGTCCTAGAGCGGGGCGTACCACTGTGCGTCCTAGAGAGAGGGGAATGTGTGTGCCACTGTGCGTCCTAGAGCGGGCGTACCACTGTGCGTCCTAGAGCGAGGGAATGTGTGCCACTGTGCGTCCTAGAGCGAGGGCGTACCACTGTGCGTCCTAGAGCGAGGGGGAATGTGTGCCACTGTGCGTCCTAGAGCGAGGGCGTGCCACTGTGCGTCCTAGAGTGAGGGGAATGTGTGCCACTGTCATCCTAGAGCGAGGGAATGTGTGCCACTGTGCGTCCTAGAGCGAGGCGTACCACTGTGCGTCCTAGAGCGAGGGGGAATGTGCCACTGTGCGTCCTAGAGCGAGGGCGTACCACTGTGCGTCCTAGAGCGAGGGAATGTGTGCCACTGTGCGTCCTAGAGCGAGGCGTGCCACTGTGCGTCCCTAAAGTGAGGGAATGTGTGCCACTGTCGTCCTAGAGCGAGGGGAATGTGTGCCACTGTGCGTCCTAGAGAGAGGGGAATGTGTGCCACTGTGCGTCCTAGAGCGAGGGGCGTACCACTGTGCGTCCTAGAGCGAGGGGAATGTGTGCCACTGTGCGTCCTAGAGCGAGGGCGTACCACTGTGCGTCCTAGAGCGAGGGGGGAATGTGCCACTGTGCGTCCTAGAGCGAGGGGCGTGCCACTGTGCGTCCTAGAGTGAGGGGGAATGTGTGCCACTGTCGTCCTAGAGCGAGGCGGAATGTGTGCCACTGTGCGTCCTAGAGCGAGGGCGTACCACTGTGCGTCCTAGAGCGAGGGGGGAATGTGTGCCACTGTGCGTCCTAGAGCGAGGGGCGTACCACTGTGCGTCCTAGAGCGAGGGGGAATGTGTGCCACTGTGCGTCCTAGAGCGAGGGGCGTGCCACTGTGCGTCCTAGAGTGAGGGGAATGTGTGACACTGTCGTCCTAGAGTGAGGGGAATGTGTGCCACTGTCGTCCTAGAGCGAGGGGCGTGCCACTGTGCGTCCTAGAGCGAGGGGCGTGCCACTGTGCGTCCTAGAGTGAGGGGAATGTGTGCCACTGTCGTCCTAGAGCGAGGGGCGTGCCGCTGTGCGTCCTAGAGCGAGGCGTGCCGCTGTGCGTCCTAGAGCGAGGGGCGTGCCACTGTGCGTCCTAGAGCGGGGCGTGCCGCTGTGCGTCCTAGAGCGAGGGGTGCCACTGTGCGTCCTAGAGTGAGGCGTACCACTGTGCGTCCTAGAGTGAGGGGCGTACCACTGTGCGTCCTAGAGCGAGGGGGAATGTGTGCCACTGTCGTCCTAGAGCGAGGGGCGTACCACTGTGCGTCCTAGAGCGAGGGGAATGTGTGCCACTGTCGTCCTAGAGCGGGGGCGTGCCACTGTGCGTCCTAGAGCGAGGGGCGTGCCGCTGTGCGTCCTAGAGCGAGGGCGTGCCACTGTGCGTCCTAGAGCGAGGGGCATACCTCTGTGCATCCTAGAGCGAGGGGGAATGTGTGCCACTGTCGTCCTAGAGTGAGGGGCGTACCACTGTGCATCCTAGAGCGAGGGGAATGTGTGCCACTGTCGTCCTAGAGTGAGGGGTACCACTGTGCGTCCTAGAACGAGGGGGAATGTGTGCCACTGTGCGTCCTAGAGCGAGGGGCGTACCACTGTGCGTCCTAGAGCGAGGGGAATGTGTGCCACTGTGCGTCCTAGAGCGAGGGAAAATGCCACTGTGCGTCCTAGAGTGAGGGAATGTGTGCCACTGTGCGTCCTAGAGCGAGGGGCGTGCCACTGTGCGTCCTAGAGTGAGGGGGAATGTGTGCCACTGTCGTCCTAGAGTGAGGGGGAATGTGTGCCACTGTCGTCCTAGAGCGAGGGCGTGCCACTGTGCGTCCTAGAGCGAGGGGCGTGCCACTGTGCGTCCTAGAGTGAGGGGGAATGTGTGCCACTTTCGTCCCTAGAGCGAGGGAGTGCCGCTGTGCGTCCTAGAGCGAGGGGCGTGCCACTGTGCGTCCTAGAGCGGGGCGTGCCGCTGTGCGTCCTAGAGCGAGGCGTGCCACTGTGCGTCCTAGAGCGAGGGCGTACCACTGTGCATCCTAGAGCGAGGGGCATACCACTGTGCGTCCTAGAGCGAGGGGAATGTGTGTGCCACTGTCGTCCTAGAGCGAGGGGCGTAACACTGTGCCCCTAGAGCGAGGGGGAATGTGTGCCACTGTCGTCCTAGAGCGAGGGGCGTGCTACTGTGCGTCCTAGAGCGAGGGGGAATGTGTGCCACTGTGCGTCCTAGAGCGAGGGGCGTGCCGCCAAAGGCCCTAGAGCGAGGGCGTGCGACTGTGCGTCCTAGAGCGAGGGGCGACCACTGTGTGCCCTAGAGCGAGGGGCGTACCACTGTGCGCCCCAGAGCGAGGGGGTCGCAGACACTGTCGTCCCAGAATGAGGGCGACCACTGTGCGTCCTAGAGCGAGGGGGAATGTGCCACTGTGCCCCAGAGCGAGGGCGTGCCGCTGTGCGCCCCAGAGCGAGGGGCGTGCCACTGTGCGTCCTAGAGCGAGGGGCGTGCCGCTGTGCGCCCTAGAGCGAGGGCGCCACTGTGCGTCCTAGAGCGAGGGGCGTGCCACTGTGCGTCCTAGAGCGGGGCGTGCGCTGTGCCGCCCTAGAGCGAGGGGGCGGCCACTGTGCGTCCTAGAGCGAAGTGCCGCTGTGCGTCCTAGAGCGAGGGCATACCACTGTGCATCCTAGAGCGAGGGGAATGTGTGCCACTGTCGTCCTAGAGTGAGGGCGTACCACTGTGCATCCTAGAGCGAGGGGAATGTGTGCCACTGTCGTCCTAGAGCGAGGGCGTACCACTGTGCGTCCTAGAACGAGGGGAATGTGTGCCACTGTGCGTCCTAGAGCGAGGGCGTACCACTGTGCGTCCTAGAGCGAGGGGAATGTGTGCCACTGTGCGTCCTAGAGCGAGGGCGTGCCACTGTGCGTCCTAGAGCGAGGGGAATGTGTGCCACTGTCGTCCTAGAGCGAGGGCGTACCACTGTGCGTCCTAGAGCGAGGGGAATGTGTGCCACTGTGCGTCCTAGAGCGAGGGCGTGCCACTGTGCGTCCTAGAGTGAGGGGAATGTGTGCCACTGTCGTCCTAGAGTGAGGGGAATGTGTGCCACTGTCGTCCTAGAGCGAGGGCGTGCCACTGTGCGTTCTAGAGCGAGGGGCGTGCCACTGTGCGTCCTAGAGTGAGGGGAATGTGTGCCACTGTCGTCCCAGAGCGAGGAGTGCCGCTGCGTCCTAGAGCGAGGGGCGTGCCGCCAGCGTCCTAGAGCGAGGGGCGTGCCACTGTGCGGTCCCTAGAGCGAGGGCGTGCCACCTTCCTGTGCAGTCCTAGAGCGAGGGCGTGCCACTGTGCGTCCTAGAGCGAGGGGCGTGCCACTGTGCATCCTAGAGCTTAGGGGCATACCACTGTGCATCCTAGAGCGAGGGGGAATGTGCCACTGTCGTCCCAGAGTGAGGGCGACCACTGTGCATCCCAGAGCGAGGGGGAATGTGTGCCACTGTCGCCCCAGAGTGAGGGCGCACCACTGTGCGTCCCAGAACGAGGGGGAATGTGTGCCACTGTGCGTCCTAGAGCGAGGGCGTACCACTGTGCGTCCTAGAGTTTGTGGGGAATGTGTGCCACTGTGCGTCCTAGAGCGAGGGGCGTGCCACTGTGCGTCCCAGAGTGAGGGGAATGTGTGCCACTGTCGTCCTAGAGTGAGGGGAATGTGTGCCACTGTCGTCCTAGAGCGAGGGCGTGCCACTGTGCGTCCTAGAGCGAGGGCGTGCCACTGTGCGTCCTAGAGTGAGGGGAATGTGTGCCACTGTCGTCCTAGAGCGAGGGAGTGCCGCTGTGCGTCCTAGAGCGAGGGCGTGCCGCTGTGCGTCCTAGAGCGAGGGCGTGCCACTGTGCGTCCTAGTGCGAGGGCGTGCCGCTGTGCGTCCTAGAGCGAGGGCGTGCCACTGTGCGTCCTAGAGCGAGGGCGTACCACTGTGCATCCTAGAGCGAGGGCGTACCACTGTGCGTCCTAGAGCGAGGGGAATGTGTGCCACTGTCGTCCTAGAGCGAGGGCGTACCACTGTGCGTCCTAGAGCGAGGGGGAATGTGTGCCACTGTCGTCCTAGAGCGAGGGCGTGCTACTGTGCGTCCTAGAGCGAGGGGAATGTGTGCCACTGTGCGTCCTAGAGCGAGGGCGTGCCGCTGTGCGTCCTAGAGCGAGGGCGTGCCACTGTGCGTCCTAGAGCGAGGGCGTACCACTGTGCGTCCTAGAGCGAGGGGCGTACCACTGTGCGTCCTAGAGCGAGGGGAATGTGTGACACTGTCGTCCTAGAACGAGGGCGTACCACTGTGCGTCCTAGAGCGAGGGGAATGTGTGCCACTGTCGTCCTAGAGCGAGGGCGTGCCACTGTGCGTCCTAGAGCGAGGGCGTGCCGCTGTGCGTCCTAGAGCGAGGGCGTGCCACTGTGCGTCCTAGAGCGAGGGGCATACCACTGTGCATCCTAGAGCGAGGGGAATGTGTGCCACTGTCGTCCTAGAGCGAGGGCGTACCACTGTGCATCCTAGAGCGAGGGGAATGTGTGCCACTGTCGTCCTAGAGCGAGGGCGTACCACTGTGCGTCCTAGAACGAGGGGGAATGTGTGCCACTGTGCGTCCTAGAGCGAGGGCGTACCACTGTGCGTCCTAGAGCGAGGGGGAATGTGTGCCACTGTGCGTCCTAGAGCGAGGGCGTGCCACTGTGCGTCCTAGAGTGAGGGGAATGTGTGCCACTGTCGTCCTAGAGCGAGGGCGTACCACTGTGCGTCCTAGAGCGAGGGGGAATGTGTGCCACTGTGCGTCCTAGAGCGAGGGCGTGCCACTGTGCGTCCTAGAGTGAGGGGAATGTGTGCCACTGTCGTCCTAGAGTGAGGGGAATGTGTGCCACTGTCGTCCTAGAGCGAGGGCGTGCCACTGTGCGTCCTAGAGCGAGGGCGTGCCACTGTGCGTCCTAGAGTGAGGGGAATGTGTGCCACTGTCGTCCTAGAGCGAGGGAGTGCCGCTGTGCGTCCTAGAGCGAGGGCGTGCCGCTGTGCGTCCTAGAGCGAGGGCGTGCCACTGTGCGTCCTAGAGCGAGGGCGTGCCGCTGTGCGTCCTAGAGCGAGGGCGTGCCACTGTGCGTCCTAGAGCGAGGGCGTACCACTGTGCGTCCTA
>NC_060183.1:12027450-12033207 GCF_021184085.1 Oncorhynchus gorbuscha | reverse complement strand
GGAGACCTTCTCCTTACCTCACCTCGCTCATCAACTCATCCCTGACGCTGGCTCGTCCCTTCCGTCTTCAAGAGAGCGAGAGTTGCACCCCTTCTGAAAAAACCTACCTCGATCCCTCCGATGTCAACAATTACAGACCAGTATCCCTTCTTTCTTTTCTCTCCAAAACTCTTGAACGTGCCGTCCTTGGCCAGCTCTCCCGCTATCTCTCTCTGAATGACCTTCTTGATCCAAATCAGTCAGGTTTCAAGACTAGTCATTCAACTGGAGCCTGCTCTCCTCTGTATCACGGAGGCGCTCCCACTGCTAAAGCTAACTCTCTCTCCTCTGCTCTCATCCTTCTAGATCTATCGGCTGCAGCCGATACTGTGAACCATCAGATCCTCTCTCTCCACCCTCTCCGAGTTGGGCATCTCCCGGCGCGGCCCACGCTTGGAGTTGCGTCTACCTGACAGGTCGCTCCTACCAGGTGGCGTGGCGAGAATCTGTCTCCTCACCGCAGCGCTCTCACCACTGGTGTCCCCCAGGGCTCTGTTCTTGGCCCTCTCCTATTCTCGCTATACACCAAGTCACTTGGCTCTGTCATAACCTCACATGGTCTCTCTTATCATTGCTATGCAGACGACACACAATTAATCTTCTCCTTTCCCCCTTCTGATGACCAGGTGGCGAATCGCATCTCTGCATGTCTGGCAGACATATCAGTGTGGATGACGGATCACCACCTCAAGCTGAACCTCGGCAAGACGGAGCTGCTCTTCCTCCCGGGGAAGGACTGCCCGTTCCATGATCTCGCCATCACGGTTGACAACTCCATTGTGTCCTCCTCCCAGAGCGCTAAGAACCTTGGCGTGATCCTGGACAACACCCTGTCGTTCTCAACTAACATCAAGGCGGTGGCCCGTTCCTGTAGGTTCATGCTCTACAACATCCGCAGAGTACGACCCTGCCTCACACAGGAGCGGCGCAGGTCTAATCCAGGCACTTGTCATCTCCGTCTGGATTACTGCAACTCGCTGTTGGCTGGGCTCCTGCCTGTGCCATTAAACCCCTACAACTCATCCAGAACGCCGCAGCCCGTCTGGTGTTCAACCTTCCCAAGTTCTCTCACGTCACCCCGCTCCTCCGTTCTCTCCACTGGCTTCCAGTTGGAAGCTCGCATCCGCTACAAGACCATGGTGCTTGCCTACGGAGCTGTGAGGGGAACGGCACCTCAGTACCTCCAGGCTCTGATCAGGCCCTACACCCAAACAAGGGCACTGCGTTCATCCACCTCTGGCCTGCTCGCCTCCCTACCACTGAGGAAGTACAGCTCCCGCTCCAGCCCAGTCAAAACTGTTCGCTGCCCTGGCCCCCAATGGTGGAACAAACTCCTAATACCTAGGATAGGTTAAAGTAATCCCTTCCCACCCCCTAAGTTTTAGATGCACTATTGTTAAGTGACTGTCCACTGGATGTCATAAGGTGAATGCACCAATTTGTAAGTCGCTCTGGATAAGAGCGTCTGCTAAATGACTTAAATGTAATGTAAATGTATTATTTCACTATAATTCACTGTATCACGTGCGTGGGCGGCTTGTGATCATGTTTGTGAGCTTGGAAAATTCCAGGCGGTTCATGGCCATTGACACATCAGATTGAGCAAACAATTTGATTTGGAACTCCTCTCCCCTTCCTCCTCCTTCAAACCCAGTCACCCCTCTTGCTTTACCACGAAAATCAAAACACACACATACAAGATATTGAGACCTCTAAAGCTCTCCATCTCGATTGCTAACACACGTCTCTATTTCCTGAAGGTACCACGTTCATCTGTACAAACAATAGTATGCAAGTATAAACACCATGGGACGACGCTGGGAGCCGTAATACAGCTCAAGTTTCTCTCTAGAGATGAACGTACTTTGATGAGTGTGTGTGTGTGTGTGTGTGTGTGTACAACAGCAAAGACATGTGTGTGTGTGTGAAACAGGTACAAAAGTGTCTGTATGTGTGTGTGTGTGTGTGTTGTATGTGTGTGTGTGTGGTGTGTGTCAGAAAGGAAAAGAAATCATGTGTTTTCCAAAACCCATATAAAACCCCATAGTACCTTACAGTCCAACCTCCAATGGCAAAGTGCCAGTGTAATACTGTGCTCTTGTCTGGATGTATGTCAAAAATCAGTGCCCTGGGTGTAAACAGTGCCCCCTGGGATGCCAGCTGATGCCAACTCAGTGGGCTTCTAAGCCGAAGAACACCCTCCCACTCCTTCAAGCAACTTTCCACACTTGTTGCCAAGGTGACAGCAGGATTGACTGCGTCATCTACAAAATAGATGGCAAACAACACACAAGGAGCCCTCCGTTTCAACAAAGCCCTTCAGTGTTTCAGCGTTTTCCTCCAGTAGTGTGTGTGCATACGTGTGTCAGAACGTGTTACTGCGTGTGTGTGTGTGTGCTGCATCAAGACTATATTTGGATACAGAATTACAGCCTTCTGGGTTTGACGCCACACGCTTGGCACAGATGTATTTGGGGAGTTTCTCCCACACACTTTCTCCGCACCAAGCTCTGTCAGGTTGGATGGGGAGCACTTACACAGGTATTTTCATACTCCAGAGATGTTCACTAATGATGTCTTTCTGACCATACCCTGCCCTGGACCTCTCCCGACAGTGCCAGTAATATCTAAGCTATAGTAATCTAAGACATTCACATACAACAACTACCTAACACACACATTTCACTAATGATGAAATAAGTAAAGTCTATAAGCTAATGGATGACAGATGGCCGAGGCTAGGAAGGTGAAATGTGGCTATGAGGGACAGTACACACACAGTAATGTACCAGATATGTTAACATTTTTAAAGTTGTATTGTTTAAACTCACTAGTGATCCATTTAAAAGTGAAACACTGATATGAGGTGTTGAAGGCAGCAGCTCCTTTAGTGATTTGTTTAGCAGTCTGATGGCCTTGTAGATGGAAGCTGTTTTTCAGTCTCTTAGCGTTGAGTCACCTGTCCCACCAAGTCTTCTGGATGGTAGCGGGGTGAACAGGCAGTGCTGGTGGTTGTTGTCATTGATGTATGGATTGCTGTTGACCATGTCTCCATTAAAACAGGGCACACAATTCTTCTCCATTCTGTCTGGCAGACCTCTTTAAACTCTGGTCACCATGATATAAGTGCATTTGAGTACCAGGCAGAAGAAATAAATGGGGACAGTCCAGTGTTGAGAGATGGAAAGGAGATGGTTTCCTACCTTCCCTACTGAGGGAGAGCGTCAGAAAGTCCAGGACCCAGAGACAGCGGGGTTGAGACCCAGGGAGAGAGCTTAATGACGGACTTATAAGGGTTTATGAGGAGGTTGGACATGTTGAAATACTCTGGTCATTGAAATGAAGTCTTTGTTTAGGAAAGGCCACACTGTTCTGACACACTGATAACTGAACCCACACTCTGTGCGACTGTCCAGTAACATTAAACACATGAAGTTAGTCCCCAATGCAGAAGAACACTCAGACAAGTATGTAATAAACAAAGATCCCCAGACACTTCATGATAACAGAAGTGAGTGCTACACGGTAGCATACAGTCCACAACACGTTGCCTTCTTGGGTACAGGAACTCTCTTGGGGACGCAGCTGTCAAATAGTAAATTGAATATGTCCGTAAACACACCATGCACTTATCCCCAATCATCAGACTGCTGTGGTTCAAAAGACCCCCTGTTCCAGTCAAAGTGTTCTGGGACCTTTAATAGGAAAGAATGGGGAGGGAGAAGAGGAAGCTGCCAGATGGTCATGCGTATCAGAACCCCAATCTGTCTTTCTCTCTCTCTCTCTCTCTCTCTCTCTCTCTCTGTATCTCTCTCGAACTTCTCTCTCTCTGAGCTTGCTGCAAGGCTCCAGTTGCCTAAAGCAGTAGAAGGGGCTGGGATGGACCCACAGACACGACTTACAGATAGAGATGTGTTAGGTCTTGAGGTTTCCTCCAGAGTTTTGACTGGAGAGCCATGACAAAGCTGGGCTGTGGCTGGACTTAAAGAGGGTTGGAGGAAATGTCGGCTTTTCTAATAAACCTCAGCATATGTATCAGGGTTTGGGGTGCCATAACAGATGCTGTGAGCGAACAATGTGGGTTAATTGACAACAATGCACAAGCAAAGCTTAATTCCACTCAATGACTCTAGCGCTTTATTAGTTAAACAAACAAACAAACACTTGAGCCTGGATGAAATGGGGACATAGTTCCGGCATGCTGTGTGCAGTGGCACGATCTCTAGACCACGGTCTAAATCCCAGTGTGGGCTCAGTTGGGCTTTAATCTGTTTTAGGCCAATCAGATACGCTCCGGTCAGCCAACAGCTAGCATGACCAACGTGTGCTCCATTTCATGAAATCTCCCAATCAAACAAACAACAATACTGTAAGGCTGTTTCCATGCAGTCACAAACAGGACTCCCTGTCCATTTTAACCAGTTGAAGCTATGGGGGGCTATGTCATTATTGGATAAAAAACGTGCCCGTTTTAAGCACAATATTTTGTCACGAAAAGATGCTTGACTATGCATATAATTGCCAGCTTTGGAAAGAAAACACTCTGATGTTTTCAAAACTGCAAAGATATTATCTGTGAGTGCCCCAGAACTGACTGATCTCAAACAGGAAATGAGCAGGATTTTTTGAGGCTCTGTTTTCCATTGTCTCCTTATATGGCTGTGAAAGCGCCACGAATTAGCCTGCCCTTTCTATCGTTTCTCCAAGTTGTCTGCAGCATTGTGACGTATTTGTAGGCATATCATTGGAAGATTGGCCATAAGAGACTACATTTACCAGGGGTCAACCCAGTGTCCTTTGTTGAAATTGTTGCGTAATCTCAAGCTGCTCGCATTCATCCATGTGATTGAGACAGAAAGGAGACTTCAGGAATGATATATCATGAAGAGATATGTGAAAAACACCTTGAGGATTGATTCTAAACAACGTTTACCATGTTTCAGTCAATATTATGGAGTTAATGTGGAAGAAAGTTTGGCGTTTGGATGAATGAATTTCGTTTTTTTTTTGTAGCCAAACATGACGCAGAAACGGACCAATTTCTCCTGCACAACTAATCTTTCAGGAAAACTGAACATTTGCTATCTAACTGAGAGTCTCCTCATTGAAAACATCCGAAGTTCTTCAAAGGTAAATGATTTATTGAATGTTTTTGCTGGTTTTTTGTGAAAATGTTGCCTGCTAATGCTAACGCTAAATGCTAATGCTAAATGCTAACGCTAAAAGCTAAATGCTAGTTTGCTATGGTTGAGAAGCATATTTTGAAAATCTGAGATGACAGTGTTGTTAACAAAAGGCTAAGCTTGAGAGCAAATAGTTTCATTTAATTTCATTTGCGATTTTCATGAATAGTTAACGTTGCGTTATGGTAATGTGCTTGAGGCTGTATTCACGATCCCGGATCCGGGATGGCTCGACGGGGATGGCTCGGCAAGTTAAAGTGATGTTTATACTGTGAGTGGGTTTGCACTGTGAAGATGTGAAGAAATATAGCCATGTCTAGCTATTCCCCATCTCATTCTTCCCTTCCCTTTTACATTGAGTCAATTAGCAGATGTAGGAGCAATTCATCGGCTCAGGGATTTTTATTTATTTATTTTATCACATTTTTTAACCTTCATTTAACTAGGCAAGCCAGTTAAGAACAAACTCTTATTTACAATGACAGCCTACCACCGACCAAACCCGGATGATGCTGGGCCAATTGTGCGCCGCCCT
>NC_060183.1:12013654-12022350 GCF_021184085.1 Oncorhynchus gorbuscha | reverse complement strand
TCACCCTGGTTCCTCTCGGGAACACCGTCAGCAGGTTCACCCTGGTTCCTTTCGGGAACACCTTCCAGCAGGTTCACCCTGGTTCCTCTCGGGAACACCGTCAGCGGGTTTCCCCTGGTTCCTCTCGGGAACACCATCCAGCAGGTTCACCCTGGTTCCTCTCGGGAACACCGTCAGCAGGTTCACCCTGGTTCCTCTCGGGAACACCGTCAGCAGGTTCACCCTGGTTCCTTCGGGAACACCGTCCAGGCAGGTTCACTCCCTGGTTCCTCTCGGGAACACCGTCAGCAGGTTCACCCTGGTTCCTTTCGGGAACACCGTCAGCAGGTTCACCCTGGTTCCTCTCGGGAACACCGTCCAGCAGGTTCACCCCTGGTTCCTCTCGGGAACACCGTCAGCAGGTTCACCCTGGTTCCTCTCGGGAACACCATCAGCAGGTTCACCCTGGTTCCTCTCGGGAACACCATCCGCGGGTTCACCCTGGTTCCTCTCGGGAACACCATCCACAGGTTCACCCTGGTTCCTCTCGGGATCACCATCAGCAGGTTCACCCTGGTTCCTCTCAGGAATACCATCCACAGGTTCACCCTGGTTCCTCTCGGGAACACCATCAGCAGGTTCACCCTGGTTCCTCTCGGGAACACCATCAGCAGGTTCACCCTGGTTCCTCTCGGGAACACCATCAGCAGGTTCACCCTGGTTCCTCTCGGGAACACCATCCACAGGTTCACCCTGGTTCCTCTCGGGAACACCATCCACAGGTTCACCCTGGTTCCTTTCGGGATCACCGTCCAGCAGGTTCCAGGCATAACTTGTCCTGGCATCACATTATGCCCATATCTTTATTCCATATTTAGACAGTCTGCTTGCCATGTACTGTTTGAATGGGCAGCGACCAGAAGCTCATCCACTGTGATTATAGATGGGTTGGGTTATATATGAGTGGCAGGCACCCCACCCACTTGTGCCAAACCTCTCTGACCGCTGCCAGCTTGTCTTGTTAATATAATAATAATATATGCCATTTAGCAGACGCTTTTATCCAAAGCAACTTACAGTCATGTGTGCATACATTCTACGTATGGGTGGTCCCGGGAATCGAACCCACTACCCTGGCGTTACAAGCGCCATGCTCTACCAACTGAGCTACAGAGGACCACTATTGTTGACGGCGGCCTGGTCTTGTATCACGGTTGTTGAAGCGAATCACCCGCGACAACACGTGAAATGTCTGGAATGACACAGTGGCACGAAAAAGTGCCCGACCAGACTCTGTACGCCATAAACTGGTGGTAGATGTGTTTCTGGATCTGTACACAACAGCCAATATCAAGAGAGCCATGTGTGCTTGGACGTGTAACTGGTCTACTGCCTTTCAGTTGTCTTTGTAAATGTCTCCCCTCCAAGTTGGTCATGTTTATCACTAATGTTTCAATTGACTCTGTCAGGATCAGTTCGAAGCAGGATTTTACGTCATCAATCCTGGATATGGTGTATCTCGTAGCCCTGGGGTCACCCTGATAACATTTTCAGCCGACAGCCGACCTCTCCTCTCAGGTGGGGATGAAGACCAGGAAATATTCCCATTATTTGAACGGAATGTACCAACAACCTCCGCAGGGCCCTCTTCCTCATCACTTGAATGTTCCACATCGGTTGTCTCTTGTTCTGGATCATATTCTGTGTTTTCTTCAACTTCTGACACTTCCTCCTCTAATGCATCTTCACTGTCAGTTTCCTGGTCTCTCTCCTCCTCACCAGTCTCATGATACAAAGATATGACCAAGAGAATGGTCATCGTTTGGTCATTGTACTGCCACAGAATGAATTGTGAGCAAAGGCCTCAAAAAGCTTTATATACCAGAGCTGCTAGAAAAGTTCTGTATATTATTGAAACAATGTTGCAATTGTTTGTGAGAATGCCAGCAGGTGTGGTTCCCGTGTGGGAATGATTCTATTGGAGAAAGGTTCCCCTGGGGAAATGATTCTATTGGAGAAAGGTTGCCGTGGGGGAATGATTCTATTGTAGAAAGGTTGCCGTGGGGGAAAGATTCTACTGGAGAAAGGTTCCCCTGGGGGAAAGATTCTATTGGAGAAAGGTTCCCCTGGGGGAATGATTCTACTGGAGAAAGGTTCCCTGGGGGAAAGATTCTATTGGAGAAAGGTTCCCCTGGGGGAAAGATTCTATTGGAGAAAGGTTCCCCTGGAGGAAAGATTCAATTGGAGGAAAGGTTCCCTGGGGGAATGATTCTATTGGAGAAAGGTTCCCATGGGGAATGATTCTATTGGAGAAAGGTTCCCCTGGGGGAAAGATTATATTGGAGAAAGGTTCCCCTGGGGGAAATATTCTATTGGAGAAAGGTTCCCTGGGGAAATATTCTATTGGAGAAAGGTTCCCCTGGGGGAATGACTCTATTGGAGAAAGGTTCCCGTGGGGGTTGCCATGGAAGCCAAGAAGGTGTGAGTTTGTGTGTGCTCAAACACACATGCATGTGGGAGTCTGGGAGAAGAAGTGTGTCCATCTGATTAATAGTCTTATGGCTGAACTCAGTTTTATACACACTCATTCTAGTCTCACCCATTCATTTCTAATGACCGGTCACTTTTGACTGGGAACACCACAGGTGTTCAAAGTTAAATAAAACACCCAAAGTATAATGAAAATCATCAACATGTATTTTGTGGGTTGAATTGAAACAATAGCTGTTGATGACTGCAAATGCTATACAGGCCTAAATAGTCTTAGTGATGATCCTTGCAGTGATAATGTATGGACACATTTAACTTGCTCTGTTAAACCTATTCTTAACCCTAACCTAACCTAACCTATCCTTTGAATGACTTCCATAGCAACAGTGAATCGATTTAGTTATGGAGAACATAACAATCATTCTCACGATAGCACATTGGTAATAGTCAGTGACAAATATCATAGCCAAACTGGGCTTGGTTAAACCCCTGTGATTGCATACTGAAAGGGTAGCTGTAGATTGACCAGTCCTCCAGCAGGAGCTGCTGCCAAGCCTGTTTATGTGGGGTTTTTTTCTCAACAACTCTCAACAATATATATATATCTATATATATGCCATTTAGCAGACGCTTTTATCCAGCGACTTACAGTCATGTGTGCATACATTCTACGTATGGGTGGTCCCGGGGATCGAACCCACTACCCTGGCGTTACAAGCGCCATGCTCTACCAACTGAGCTACAGAAGGACCACAATAAATCTCACGATTGCACATTATGACAAAATCCTGTTCTTGAAATCTCACCATCAAAACAATTTCAATGTATTTTCCACGTGGATTACATCACAATATGTTGACAATTTACGCTACAACAACGTGAATTCAACCAGTTTTTGTCCACTGGAATGTATGTATGTGTGTGTTAAATAACAGTCAGTCCAGCTGCGTTGTATACACACACACACACACACACACTTTTTCACATAAATAGCTGGTGAGCTGGTAGAGGAGAGAGAGCAGAACACATTTCCTGCATACCTCATAATCCATGACCTAGGTCTCTCTCTTTCTCTCTGTCTCTCTCTCTCTCTCTCTCTCTCTCTCTCTCTCTCTCTCTCTCTCTCCCTCTCTCTCTCTCTCTCTCTCTCTCTCTCTCTCTTTCTCTCTCTCTCTCTGTCTCTCTCTCTCTGTCTCTCTCCTTTGTTCTCCCTTGTTTCTCTCTGTCTCTCTCTCTCTCTCTCTCTCAACTCTCAAGTTCTGCTCTCTCAACCCATTCTCTCTCTCTCAACTCTCAACCCAATCTCTCTCTCAGCCCATTCTCTCTCTCAACCCAATCTCCTTTCTCTCTCAAACCATTCTCTCTCTTTTCAAACCATTCTCTCTCTCTCAACCCAGTCTCTCTCTCAGCCCAGTCTCTCTCTCTCAGCCCATTCTCTCTCTCTCTCAACCCAATCTCTCTCTCTGTCTGTCTCTCTCTCTCTCTCTCTCTCCATTTCTTTCTCTCTACCCATTCAATTCAATTCAATTCAAGGGGCTTTATTGGCATGGGAAACGTGTTAAAATTGCCAAAGCAAGTGAGGTAGATAATATACAACAGTGAAATAAACAATAAAAATTAACAGTAAACACTACACATACAGAAGTTTCAAAAGAATAAAGACATTAAACATGTCATATTATGTATATATACAGTGTTGTAGCAATGTACAAATGGTTATAGAACACAAGGGAAAATAAATCAGCATCAATATGGGTTGTATTTACAATGGTTTGTTCTTCACTCTCTCTCTCTCAACCCATTCTCTCTCTCTCAACCCATTCTCCCTCTATCTAAACTCATTCTCTCTCTCTCTCAACCCATTCTCTCTCTATCTAAACTCATTCTCTCTCTCTCTCCTCTCTCTCTCCTCTCTCTCCTCTCTCTCTTCTCCTCTCTCTTTGTCTCTCTCTCTACCCATTCTCTCTCTCAACCCATTCTCCCTCTCTCTACCAATTCTCTCTCTCAACTCATTCTCTCTTTCAACCCATTCTCTCTCTCTCTCTGTCTCTCTCTCTCTCTCTCTTTGTCTCTCTCTCTCTCTACCTGTTCTCTCTCTCAACTCCATTCTCTCTTCTCTACCCGTTCTCTCTCTCACTACCCGTTCTCTCTCTCAACCCATTCTCTCTCTCAACTCATTCTCTCTCTCTACCCGTTCTCTCTCTCTCAACCCATTCTCTCTCTCACCTCATTCTTCTCTCTCTACCTGTTCTCTCTCTCAACCCATTCTCTCTCTCAACTCATTTCTCTCTCTCTCTGTCTCTCCCAACTCACTCTCTCAACTCCATTCTCTTTCTCAACCTCATTCTTTCTCTCAACTCCATTCTCTCTCTCAACTCATTCTCTCTCCCTCTACCAATTCTCTCTCTCCTCTCTCTCTCTCTCTCTCTCTCTTTGTCTCCTCTCCCACTCTTCTCTCTCAACCCATTCTCCCTCTCTCTACCAATTATCTCTCTCCTTAACTCTATTCTTCTCTCTCTCAACCCATTTCTCTCTCTCAGCTCTCTATTCTCTTCTCTCTCTCTCTCTTCTCTCTCTCTCTCTCTCTCTCTTATTCTCTCTCTCAACCCATTCTCTCTCTCTAGCTCTATTCTCTCTCTCTCTCTCTCTCTCTCTCTCTCTCTCTCTCTCTCTCTCTCTCTACCCATTCTCTCTCTCAACTCCTTCTCTCTCTCTCTACCTGTTCTCTCTCTCTCTACCCATTCTCTCTCTCAACTCGTTCTCTCTCTCTCTCTACCCGTTCTCTCTCTCAACCCATTCTCTCTCTCAACTCTTATTCTCTCTCTCTACCCGTTCTCTCAACCCATTCTCTCTCTCAACTCCATTCTTCTCTCTCTCTTCCTGTTCTCTCTCTCAGCTCATTCTCTCTCTCTCCTACCCGTTCTCTCTCTCTCTACCCGTTATCTTTCTCAACCCTCTTCTCTCCTACTCTCTCTAACCTCTCCACTCTCTCTCTACCTATTCTCGCTCTCTCTCCGTCTCTCTCTAACCCATTCTCTCTCTCATCCTCCTATTCTCTCTCTCTCTCACCCGTTCTCTCTCCTCAACCCATTCTCTCTCTCTCAACTCCAATTTTCTCTCTCTCTCTGCTCTCTCTCTCTCAACTCTCTCTCTCCTCTCTTCAACCCATTCTCTCTCTCCTCTCTCTCTCTAACACATTCTCTCTCTCAATCTCATTCTCTTCTCCCTTCTCTCTGTCTCCCAATTCTCTCTCAACTCATTCTCTCTCTCAACCCATTCTCTCTCTCTCTCTCTCTTCTCTCTCACCCATTCTCTCTCTACCCGCTTCTTCTCTCCTCAACTCAATTCTTCTCTCTCTCTGTCTCTCTCTCTCTCTCTAACCTCATCTCTCTCTCTCTCTCTCTCAACCCATTCTCTACTCTCTCTCCCTTCTCTCTCTCAACTACTATTCCTCTTCTCTCAACCCATTCTCTCTCTCTCTCTCAACACATTCTCTCTTCTCAACTCATTCTCTCTCTCAACCCATTCTCTCTCAACTCATTCTCTCTCTCTACCACTTCTCTCTCTCTCTCGCTCTCTCTCTCTCTCTCTCTCTCTTTGTCTCTCTCTCTCTACCCATTCTCTCTCTCAACCCATTTCTCCCTCTCTCTACCAATTCCTCTCTCTCAACTCATTCTCTCTCTCAACCCATTTCTTCTCTCTCTGTCTCTCTCTCTCTCTCTCTCTTTGTCTCTTCTCTCTCTCTACCTGTTCTCTCTTCTCAACCCATTCTCTCTCTCTCTACCCGTTCCTCTCTAACCCATTCTCTCTCTCAACTCATTCTCTCTCTCAACCCATTCTCTCTCTCAACCCATTCTCTCTCTCAACTCATTCTCTCTCTCAACCCATTCTCTCTCTCACCTCATTCTCTCTCTCTACCCGTTCTCTCTCTCAACCCATTCTCTCTCAGCTCATTCTCTCTCTCTATCCGTTCTCTCTCTCAACCCATTATCTCTCTCATTCCCCCTCCTACTTCTTGTGTGCGAGTGGCTCTCTATCTGTATCCCTCCCCCTACCTCCTCTCCCTCCGTCCCTCCTCTCTGTTCCTCCCTCCCTCCTCGCCGTCCTCTCTCTCTCTCAGTCTCTCAGACACTGTGTCTCAGTGAAGGGGATTCTCCGTAACCAGCTGTAGCTTAACGTGATTTGTCACCTCAGTCACTCTCTATTCCCCGTGAGGAAACGTTCCTTTTTCTTCTAATCATTACCGCTTCAACGTTTAATTCCTCCGCTGGCATGTTGAAGCTGTCAATCAAACCTGTGGAAGGTACTCTCAAGCTGCACTGAGAGACAGAGAGAGTAGAAGAAGAGTAGAAGAAGTTTTAGTCCAGCTCAAAGGGCACCTTTTTTTTCAGTTCTCGGATTCATTCACCTTTTGATTGAGACTATATACTATGGTAAATGAAACTATGAAGACAGTGGTGTTACGGCAGAGGATTTTTCTTAGCCAAACTCAAGATCCAGGATTTTTTATTTATCTCAATTGAAATGCACAGGATAACCAGATTCCTTGACGGATCTGTCTGGACTCTTTTGGCTCTAGACATACCTGCAGTATATGTGAAGTTGGGAGACCAGAGTGAGCTAGGTGATGGTTCAACAGGCTAACAAAGATAGATGCTAATTCTTTCTGTTCCGGCATCCAGTCAGCTGACAATCCAGCAAATAACAATCAAGGTAAGCTTCTACCTCAAACACATTTCAATGGGCACAAACACACACACACCTGGCACTCCAACAGGCTGCCGGGCTCTGTCAGAGCAGATAAAAGCCTCCTTTTTACCTGGTACATGCGTATTTTCTTCTGATTGTGACCACATCCTGATTATGACCACATCCTGATTGTGTCCACATTAGTAGACCTTGTGATCTGGTTAAGACAGACCTGGCCAGTCAAACATTTAATATCCTCATTATCTTGCCTACTAAAATCACTGACAGGTGGCACCATTTACTTATGACATGAACATATGTCTTAAAATAAATAAATAAATTGTAAATAATATCAATCAAAAATTTGCATACAGGTAGGGACCAGGAAATCTAATTCCTAAATGGTATTATACTGATGTTACACTTTTATTTAAAAAAGTTATATCTTGAACCTAAAGGGTTCTTTGGCTGTGCCCATAGGAGAATCCTTTGAAGAACCCTTTTGGTTCCAGATAGAACCCCTTTGGGTTTGATATAGAACCCTTTCCACAGAGGGTTCTATATGGAACCCAAAAGGGTTCTACCTGGAACCAAAAGGGGTCTCCTATGGGGACAGCCAAAGAACCGTTTTGGAACCATTTTTTCTAAGAGTGTAGTCAGTGTTAAACCACAGTACAGTTAGCCACTATTGCAGCTAAGGTCACTGACATTTGTATTCCAGTCCGTCAATGCAGTTAAGTGTTGCGTAAAATCGATTATTCTTATAAGAGTTGAACGTTCATCTTGTCATTATTGTACTGCTGTGTATTGTGTCTGTGGTCTGTTTTTGAGACTATCCCCTATCTTCCAAACTAATCATACTGGAACATGATTGCAGTGCATATACCTTAAGTATGATTAAATATGTTTTTATGCTCCCTAAGATTAGCTTCGTTAATTTTTCCTCGGGTTAATCCATGTTCTACCATTACAGAAGCGTAATCAGCATTTGATTTCATGTAGATTGTTCACTGAGATTGTTCTAGATTAACGGGCCAGTTTTCCACAACCAGTTAAAGTCTACTCCTGGACTGAGAAGGCAATAGAACAACTCCATTGAAAGTGCTTTTTAGTCCAGGAATTGGCTTAATCTGGGTCTGGGAAACCTGCCAATGATGTTTGGGCTACAGACATTATAGCCTAGAAATATCAAATGATGTTCATTACATCACATTTCCAGATCTTCATCAGTGAGACCAGAAAGTGTACTGCTAGCTATATCTGATGAAGGTCTGGGAGATTTCACTGTTAATCCTAATTGGTTCAGTCTAGCAAAACTTTCACCACTACTACTCTCTCTCTCTGTTTCTCTCTCTGTTCCACTCCTTTCTCCAGCGATGAATGTGGTATCCATGGAGTCAATGGGGGTCTTGGTGGAGCGATCGTTAATGAAAATATAAATGTATTTCTCATTCCTCCCTCTCCTTCGCCCCTAATAAACATGGCATCCATCTGTTGTTGTTGTTGCAGACATGCTAATAAGAATTGAATTTTGTATT
>NC_060183.1:12009489-12013554 GCF_021184085.1 Oncorhynchus gorbuscha | reverse complement strand
TAGGGTTGTGATCATACACCTTCCACCTCCATGCTGAAAACAGTGGGGTTGGGATCATACACCTCAATGGGGTTGTGGGGTTCATACACCTTCCACCTCCATGCTGAAAACAACTCCTCAGTGGGGTTTGGGATCATACACCTTCCACCTCCATGCTGAAAACAACTCCTCAGTGGGGTTGGGATCATACACCTTCCACCTCCATGCTGAAAACAACTCCTCAATGGGGTTTGTGATCATACACCTTCCACTCCATGCTGAAAACAACTCCTCAGTGGGGGCTGGGATCATACACCCTTCCACCGCCATGCTGAAAACAACCTCAGTGGGGGTTGTGATCATACACCTTCCACCTCCATGCTGAAAAACTCCTCAGTGGGGTTGTGATCATACACCTTCCACCTACATGCTGAAAAACAACTCCTCAGTGCTGTGACTGCATACACCTTCCACCTCCATGCTGAAAACAACTCCTCAGTGGTTGTGATCTACACCTTCCACCTCCATGCTGAAAACAACTCCTCAGTGGGGTTGGGATCATACACCTTCCACCTCCATGCTGAAAACAACTCCTCAGTGGGGTTGGGATCATACACCTTCCACCTCCATGCTGAAAACAACTCCTCAGTGGGGTTGGGATCATACACCTTCCACCTCCATGCTGAAAACAACTCCTCAGTGGGGTTGGGATCATACACCTTCCACCTCCATGCTGAAAACAACTCCTCAATGGGGGGTTTGGGATCATACACCTTCCACCTCCATGCTGAAAACAACTCCTCAGTGGGGTTGTGATCATACACCTTCCACCTCCATGCTGAAAACAACTCCTCAATGGGGTTGGGATCATACACCTTCCACCTCCATGCTGAAAACAACTCCTCAGTGGGGTTGTGATCATACACCTTCCACCTCCATGCTGAAAACAACTCCTCAGTGGGGTTGTGATCATACACCTTCCACCTCCATGCTGAAAACAACTCCTCAGTGGGGTTGTGATCATACACCTTCCACCTCCATGCTGAAAACAACTCCTCAGTGGGGTTGTGATCACACCTTCCACCTCCATGCTGAAAACAACTCCTCAGTGTCAGACTACACCTTCCACCTCCATGCTGAAAACAACTCCTCAGTGGGGTTGGGATCATACACCTTCCACCTCCATGCTGAAAACAACTCCTCAGTGGGGTTGGGATCATACACCTTCCACCTCCATGCTGAAAACAACTCCTCAGTAGGGTTGTGATCATACACCTTCCACCTCCATGCTGAAAACAACTCCTCAATGGGGTTGTGATCATACACCTTCCACCTCCATGCTGAAAACAACTCCTCAGTGGGGTTGGGATCATACACCTTCCACCGCCATGCTGAAAACAACTCCTCAGTGGGGTTGTGATCATACACCTTCCACCTCCATGCTGAAAACAACTCCTCAGTGGGGTTGTGATCATACACCTTACACCTCCATGCTGAAAACAACTCCTCAGTGGGGTTGTGATCATACACCTTCCACCTCCATGCTGAAAACAACTCCTCAGTGGAGTTGTGATCATACACCTTCCACCTCCATGCTGAAAACAACTCCTCAGTGGGGTTGTGATCATACACCTTCCACCCCCATGCTGAAAACAACTCCTCAGTAGGCTTGTGATCATACACCTTCCACCTCCATGCTGAAAACAACTCCTCAGTGGGGTTGGGATCATACACCTTCCACCTCCATGCTGAAAACAACTCCTCAGTGGGGTTGTGATCATACACCTTCCACCTCCATGCTGAAAACAACTCCTCAGTAGGGTTGGGATCATACACCTTCCACCTCCATGCTGAAAACAACTCCTCAGTAGGGTTGGGATCATACACCTTCCACCTCCATGCTGAAAACAACTCCTCAGTGGGGTTGTGATCATACACCTTCCACCTCCATGCTGAAAACAACTCCTCAGTGGGGTTGTGATCATACACCTTCCACCCCCATGCTGAAAACAACTCCTCAGTAGGGTTGGGATCATACACCTTCCACCTCCATGCTGAAAACAACTCCTCAGTGGGGTTGTGATCATACACCTTCCACCTCCATGCTGAAAACAACTCCTCAGTGGGGTTGGGATCATACACCTTCCACCTCCATGCTGAAAACAACTCCTCAGTAGGGTTGGGATCATACACCTTCCACCTCCATGCTGTAAACAACTCCTCAGTGGGGTTGGGATCATACACCTTCCACCTCCATGCTGAAAACAACTCCTCAGTGGGGTTGGGATCATACACCTTCCACCTCCATGCTGAAAACAACTCCTGAGTAGGGTTGGGATCATACACCTTCCACCTCCATGCTGAAAACAACTCCTCAGTAGGGTTGGGATCATACACCTTCCACCTCCATGCTGAAAACAACTCCTCAGTAGGGTTGGGATCATACACCTTCCACCTCCATGCTGAAAACAACTCCTCAGTGGGGTTGGGATCATACACCTTCCACCTCCATGCTGAAAACAACTCCTCAGTAGGGTTGGGATCATACACCTTCCACCTCCATGCTGAAAACAACTCCTCAGTGGGGTTGTGATCATACACTTTCCACCTCCATGCTGAAAACAACTCCTCAGTGGGGTTGGGATCATACACCTTCCACCTCCATGCTGAAAACAACTCCTCAGTGGGGTTGGGATCATACACCTTCCACCTCCATGCTGAAAACAACTCCTCAGTGGGGTTGAGAAATGGGAATATGGTGGGAAATGGAAAGTTGTAAACCTGGGATGGTCATGGAAACAGTTGTGGACATGAGCAGCCCGTTGGAAATTTGCGCTTTTCCAAATTAGAACATACATTTGCTGCTCAGGATCACCTGGTGTCTCTCTGCTCTGGCTGAAAAAGATTGTCATGTAAAGTGTTCAGGAAATGAAGGAGATGGGCAGTGTTGTACGGTCCAAGGGTGGCATGGCAGTGGACGATGTTTTGACCAATGATGTTCCTTCCTCTCCTCCTCGTCTTCACTAAATTGAATCCAGCCTCATACATGAATATGAGTTCCTGGGGGATGGGACTTGCATCCAACTCCATGAATCTCTGAAATGACAATAAATACTGTAATTTCTGTCTAGTAAACTTCACTGGCAACATTAATGAGTCTCTAATGTATTTAGAGTGTAATAATAGTGCTTGACTTGCACATATTTGTACCATTTTACCTTCACTGTTTGCGAATTCCTTTCAAATGGGACTCTGTAGATTTGCTTCATCCGGAGATGCTGGTTGTTAAGGACGCGGGCTATGATTGATAAGCTCACTCTGATGCTATGGAAGATGGCAGGGTTTTAAATAATCTGTTGTTGGATTTCCCGCAGTCTTGTGGCATTATTTTCAACTACCATTTACACAATGGCCGCCTCCTGTTTGTCTGTAAATAGACCGGTTTTACCACCATGTGGTGGTCGTCTTTCAGTTCTACAAAACCAAAATAGCATTACACTACAGTAATACAGTATACAAGATAACCATGTTACAAAATAGTATAGCTCCCAATTTCATACATACAGTAATACATGTGTGACGACCCTCCCACTGCCAAAATCCTTCTCTTTGCTCTTGTTTTCCTTAATAGGATGTCGGTGGGCGGAGCCGGAAGGGTCGTCAGCGAAATGGGACACACATGGGCTCGGGTGTTTCCCAGGATAAACGTACCTCTTCCCCATTCATCGAGGAGACTCTCTCCATGCAGACACTGATAGATTTTGTTTGTGACAGTTTTTTTGGCTGTGTTTTGTTTGTTTGCGTTTGTACCTTTCAACACCCCCTCATTATCACATTTATGCACACAACCACTGACTTACACTACTGACTACACACACCATTGTTAATTGTATTTAGTTTACTTTAGTTAATAAATATACTTTGTTATTCCTTATCTCTACATTGTCTCCCTTTTTGTTACGAACTTTGAGCCAGTTCGTGACACATGAAACATTGACTTTGTTTCCCCTTACAGTACATATTGGAATCTACAGTCTTTACAGTGCTATATTCTGTACCACTGGGTTTGAAGTAAACATTTCACGG
>NC_060183.1:12002931-12009389 GCF_021184085.1 Oncorhynchus gorbuscha | reverse complement strand
ACATTGGCCTGATGATGCCCTACGACTACCATGATATTGCCCTTCAACTACCCTGATACTACCCTAATACTATTGCCCATATATTGCACTGCCAACTGCCCTGATAATGCCCTGATATTGCCCTACTACTGCCCAGATATTGCCCTACTACTACCCTGATATTGCCCTACTACTACCCTGATATTGCCCTGATATTGCCCTACCACTACCCTGATATTGTCCTGCCCACTACCCTGATATTGCCCTGCCACTACCCTGATATTGCCCTGATATTGCCCTGCCACTACCCTGATATTGTCCTGATATTGCCCTGCCACTACCCTGATATTGTCCTGATGTTGCCCTACCACTACCCTGATATTGTCCTGATATTGCCCTGCCACTACCCTGATATTGTCCTGATATTGCCCTACCACTACCCTGATATTGTCCTGATATTGCCCTGCCACTGCCCTGATATTGTCGTGCCACTACCCTGATATTGTCCTGATATTGCCCTACCACTGACCTGATATTGTCGTGCCACTACCCTGATATTAGCCATTGCCACTACCTGATATTGTCCTGATATTGCCTACCACTACCCTGATATTGCCCTGATATTGCCTACCACTACCTGATATTGCCCTGCCACTACCCTGATATTGTCCTGATATTGCCCTGCCACTACCCTGATATTGTCCTGATATTGCCCTACCACTACCCTGATATCGTCCTGATATTGCCCTACCACTACCCTGATATTGTCGTGCCAAGCGAGGGGTCATCATAGTTACTCAGTAGGCTAGAAATACTGTATATATATTACAACCATCAGAGACAGCTGCTTGAGCCCCTAAAACTGCCCTGCCACTATCCTGCCACTACCCGGATATTGCCCTGCCCATGACCCTAGTATTGCCCTGCCACTAACCTGATATTGCCCTGCCACTACCCTGATATTGCCCTGCCACTACCCCTGATATTACCCTGCCACTACCTGATCTTGCCCTGCCACTAACCTGATATTGGACTGATATTGCCTGCCACTAACCTGATATTGCCCTGCCACTAACCTGATATTGGACTGATATTGCCCTGCCACTAACCTGATATTGCCCTGCCACTAACCTGATATTGCCTGCCACTAACCTGATATTGCCCTGCCACCAACCTGATATTGCCCTGCACTACTCATATTGACCGATATTGCCCTGCTACTAACCTGATATTGCCCTGCCACTAACCTGATATTGCCCTGCCACTAACCTGATATTGCCCTGCCCACTAACCTGATATTGCCCTGCCACTACCCTGATGTGCCTGCCACTACCTGATATTGCCCTGCCACTACCCTGATATTGCCCTGACTGATATTGCCCTGCCACTACCTGATATTGACTGATATTAATCTGATATTGGACTGATATTGCCCTGCCACTAACCTGATATGCCCTGACCCTGATATTGCCCTGCCACTACCCTGATATTGCCCTGCCACTAACCTGATATTGACTGATATTGCCCTGCCACTAACCTGATATTGCCCTGCCACTAATTGGACTGATGTGCCCTGCCCTAACCTGATATTGGACTGATATTGCCCTGCCACTAACCTGATATTGCCCACCACTAACCTGATATTGGACTGATATTGCCCTGCCACTACCTGATATTGCCCGCCACTACCCTGATATTGCCCTGCCCAACTCCGATATTGACTGATATTGCCCTGCCACTAACCTGATATTGCCCTGCCACTAACCTGATATTGGACTGATATTGCCCTGCCACTAACCTGATATTGGACTGATATTGCCCTGCCACTAACCTGATATTGCCCTGCCACTACCCTGATATTGCTGATATTGCCCCTGCCACTAACCTGATATTGCCCTGCCACTACCTGATATTGCCCTGCCCTAACCTGATATTGCCCGCCACTAACCTGATATTGGACTAATTGCCCTGATAACCTGATATTGCCCTGCCACTAACCTCGATATGCCCTGCCACTAACCTCGATATGTGCCCCTGCCACTAACCTGATATGCCTGACCTGATATTGCCCTGCCACTACCCTGATATTGCCCTGCCACTAACCTGATATTGGACCGATATTGCCCTGCCACTAACCTGATATTGCCCTGCCACTAACCGATATTGGACTGATATTGCCCTGCTACTCGCTACCCTGATATTGCCCTGCCACTACCCTGATACGCCCCGCCACTACCCTGATATTGCCCTGCCACTACCCTCTGATACGCCCTGCCACCACCCTGATATTGCCCTGCCACTAACCTGATATTAATCGATATTGCCTTGCTACTGCATCTTCAGTGATATTGGGATCGATATTGCCCTCACACTACCTCTCTGCGATATTGCCCGCTAACCTGATATTGACTGCTGACATGCAATTTCTGCTACCTACCTCTGATATTGGACTGATACGCACCTGCCACTACCCTGATATTGCCCTGCCACTAACCTGATATTGGACTGATATTGCCCTGCCACTACCCTGATATTGGACTGATATTGCCCTGCCACTACCCTGATATTGCCCTGCCACTAACCTGATATTGGACTGATATTGCCCTGCCACTAACCTGATATTGGACTGATATTGCCCTGCCACTACCCTGATATTGGACTGATATTGCCCTGCCACTAACCTGATATTGCCCTGCCACTAACCTGATATTGGACTGATATTGCCCTGCCACTACCCTGATATTGCCCTGCCACTACCCTGATATTGCCCTGCCACTAACCTGATATTGGACTGATATTGCCCTGCCACTAACCTGATATTGCCCTGCCACTAACCTGATATTGGACTGATATTGCCCTGCCACTACCCTGATATTGCCCTGCCACTACCCTGATATTGCCCTGCCACTAACCTGATATTGCCCTGCCACTACCCTGATATTGCCCTGCCACTAACCTGATATTGGACTGATATTGCCCTGCCACTAACCTGATATTGCCCTGCCACTAACCTGATATTGCCCTGCCACTAACCTGATATTGCCCTGCCACTAACCTGATATTGGACTGATATTGCCCTGCCACTAACCTGATATTGCCCTGCCACTAACCTGATATTGGACTGATATTGCCCTGCCACTAACCTGATATTGCCCTGCCACTAACCTGATATTGCCCTGCCACTACCCTGATATTGCCCTGCCACTAACCTGATATTGGACTGATATTGCCCTGCCACTACCCTGATATTGCCCTGCCACTACCCTGATATTGACCTGCCACTAACCTGATATTGGACTGATATTGCCCTGCCACTAACCTGATATTGCCCTGCCACTAACCTGATATTGGACTGATATTGCCCTGCCACTACCCTGATATTGCCCTGCCACTACCCTAATATTTCCCTGCCACTACCCTGATACTACCCGGATATTGCCCTGCCACTACCCTAATATTGCCCTGCCACTAACCTGATATTGCCATGCCACTACCTTGATATTGCCCTGCCACTACCCTGATATTGCCCTGCCACTACCCTGATATTGCCCTGCCACTACCCTGATATTGCCCTGCCACTACCCTGCCACTACCCTGCCACTACCCTGATATTGCCCTGCCACTACCCTGATATTGCCCTGCCACTACCCTGATATTGCCCTGCCACTACCCTGATATTGCCCTGCCACTACCCTGATATTGCCCTGCCACTACCCTGATATTGCCCTGCCACTAACCTGATATTGCCCTGCCACTACCCTGATATTGCCATGCCACTAACCTGATATTGCCCTGCCACTACCCTGATATTGCCCTGCCACTACCCTGATATTGCCCTGCCACTACCCTGATATTGCCCTGATATTGCCTAGACATTTCCTGATATTGATACTGATATTGCCCTGCCACTAACCTGACATTGGCCTGATGATGCCCTACGACTACCATGATATTGCCCTTCAACTACCCTGATACTACCCTAATACTATTGCCCATATATTGCACTGCCACTGCCCTGATAATGCCCTGATATTGCCCTACTACTGCCCAGATATTGCCCTACTACTACCCTGATATTGCCCTACTACTACCCTGATATTGCCCTGATATTGCCCTACCACTACCCTGATATTGTCCTGCCACTACCCTGATATTGCCCTGCCACTACCCTGATATTGTCCTGATATTGCCCTGCCACTACCCTGATATTGTCCTGATATTGCCCTGCCACTACCCTGATATTGTCCTGATATTGCCCTACCACTACCCTGATATTGTCCTGATATTGCCCTGCCACTACCCTGATATTGTCCTGATATTGCCCTACCACTACCCTGATATTGTCCTGATATTGCCCTACCACTACCCTGATATTGTCGTGCCACTACCCTGATATTGTCCTGATATTGCCCTACCACTACCCTGATATTGTCGTGCCACTACCCTGATATTGTCGTGCCACTACCCTGATATTGTCCTGATATTGCCCTACCACTACCCTGATATTGCCCTGATATTGCCCTACCACTACCCTGATATTGCCCTGCCACTACCCTGATATTGTCCTGATATTGCCCTGCCACTACCCTGATATTGTCCTGATATTGCCCTACCACTACCCTGATATTGTCCTGATATTGCCCTACCACTACCCTGATATTGTCGTGCCACTACCCTGATATTGTCGTGCCACTACCCTGATTTTGCCCCAATATCTCCCTGGCACTACCTTGATATTGCCCTAGTATTGCCCTGCCACTACCCTGATTTGGCCGACATATTGCGCAGATATTGCCCTGGCCCTACCCTGATATCTGCCCTAGCCCCTACCCTGATACTGCCTTGATATTAACCTCAATATTGCCCTGCCACTCCCTGTTATTTTCCTGTTATTTCCCTGCCACCTCCCTGATATTGCCTTGAAATTGGCCTGATATTGCCCTGCCACTACTCAGATACTACCCTGATAATGTCTGTGAAGGAACAAAGAGGAAGGATTTGGGGGTTAAAGATCATTTATATTGACATGGAGGGCATAAGGTCTGTCTTCATGGTAAAAACAAGCTTCCCATGGTGTTTGGGAAAGACTAGAATTCCACCAAGACACCTGTCATCTCTCTTGACTGGTTTGGTTTGGTGTGTGTGTGTGTGTGTGTGTGTGTGTGTGTGTGTGTGTGTGTGTGTGTGTGTGTGTGTGTGTGTGTGTGTGTGTGTGTGTGTGTGTGTGTGTGTGTGTGTGTGTGTGTGTGTGTGTGTGTGTGTGTGTGTGTGTGTGTGTGTGTGTGTGCGTGCGCGTGAGTGGGTGTGTTAACTATGCATCCAGGCATACACACACACACACACACATCCCAATGCACTCTGAGCAAAGTGAATGTGAAAACTGAAAGCGGAGAGAATGATTGATTATAGTCATATTCCTTGACTTTAGTAGAGACATTCTGTCCTTCATGCATCTGCTCTACTGCCATAACTCTAGTCCAATAAGTTCCTGTTTTCATCACCTTCAGCTCTGGGATAGAATACTAAACACTTCACACTGCCAAAAACGCACACACACACAGACTACGTGTCAGCCAACACAACTTACCAACATTACGTCCAAGGAATACGACTTTCCCGAAGCGGATCCTCTGTTTCGACCACCACCCAGGACAATCGGATCTCAGTAGGCGACCCCAAACAACGGCGCCAAAGGGGTAGACGGTCAGGCTCTGTAGACTGGCATATCGCTCACCACTCCCGAGTATACTACTAGCCAATGTCCAGTCTCTTGACAACAAGGTAAAGATTGGAAAAAAATATATGTTTCACGGAAACATGGCTCACTCGGGATATGTTATCAGAGTCGGTACAGCCACCCGGTTTCTTCTTACCGCCCCAATAGGTCCACAGACGACGCAATCACAATCACACTGCCCTAACCCATCTGGACAAGAGGTAAACCTACGTAAGAATGCTGTTCATCGATTACAGCTCAGCATTTAACACCATAGTACCCTCCAAACTATCACCGCCTGGTACAGCAACTGCCTCCGCTCACAACTGTAAGGCTCTCCAGAGGGTAGTGAGGTCAAACTACCTGCCCTCCAGGACACCTACACCACCCGATGTCACAGGAAGGCACTTTAAATAATAAAACATTTAAAAAACAATGCCACTTTAAATAATGTTTACATACCCTACATTACTCATCTCATATGTATATACTGTACTGCGTACCATCTACTGCATCTTGCCTATTCCGCTTCGGCCATCGCTCATCCATATATGTACATATTCATGTTATTTTTCTCATTCCTTTACACTTGTGTGTTTTACTGTAAGGTAGTTGTTGTGTAATTGTTAGACTACTTGTTGAGATAACACTGCATGGTCGGAACTAGAAGCACAAGCATTTAGGCTCACACTCGCATTAACATCTGCAAAACATGTGTATGTGACCAATACAATTTCATTTGGTTTGATTTGATATAACCAAA
>NC_060183.1:11992765-12002831 GCF_021184085.1 Oncorhynchus gorbuscha | reverse complement strand
TGGTCACATACACATGGTTAGCAGATGTTAATGGTCACATACACATGGTTAGCAGATGTTAATGGTCACATACACATGGTTAGCAGATGTTAATGGTCACATACACATGGTTAGCAGATGTTAATGGTCACATACACATGGTTAGCAGATGTTAATGGTCACATACACATGGTTAGCAGATGTTAATGGTCACATACACATGGTTAGCAGATGTTAATGGTCACATACACATGGTTAGCAGATGTTAATGGTCACATACACATGGTTAGCAGATGTTAATGGTCACATACACATGGTTAGCAGATGTTAATGGTCACATACACATGGTTAGCAGATGTTAATGGTCACATACACATGGTTAGCAGATGTTAATGGTCACATACACATGGTTAGCAGATGTTAATGGTCACATACACATGGTTAGCAGATGTTAATGGTCACATACACATGGTTAGCAGATGTTAATGGTCACATACACATGGTTAGCAGATGTTAATGGTCACATACACATGGTTAGCAGATGTTAATGGTCACATACACATGGTTAGCAGATGTTAATGGTCACATACACATGGTTAGCAGATGTTAATGGTCACATACACATGGTTAGCAGATGTTAATGGTCACATACACATGGTTAGCAGATGTTAATGGTCACATACACATGGTTAGCAGATGTTAATGGTCACATACACATGGTTAGCAGATGTTAATGGTCACATACACATGGTTAGCAGATGTTAATGGTCACATACACATGGTTAGCAGATGTTAATGGTCACATACACATGGTTAGCAGATGTTAATGGTCACATACACATGGTTAGCAGATGTTAATGGTCACATACACATGGTTAGCAGATGTTAATGGTCACATACACATGGTTAGCAGATGTTAATGGTCACATACACATGGTTAGCAGATGTTAATGGTCACATACACATGGTTAGCAGATGTTAATGGTCACATACACATGGTTAGCAGATGTTAATGGTCACATACACATGGTTAGCAGATGTTAATGGTCACATACACATGGTTAGCAGATGTTAATGGTCACATACACATGGTTAGCAGATGTTAATGGTCACATACACATGGTTAGCAGATGTTAATGGTCACATACACATGGTTAGCAGATGTTAATGGTCACATACACATGGTTAGCAGATGTTAATGGTCACATACACATGGTTAGCAGATGTTAATGGTCACATACACATGGTTAGCAGATGTTAATGGTCACATACACATGGTTAGCAGATGTTAATGGTCACATACACATGGTTAGCAGATGTTAATGGTCACATACACATGGTTAGCAGATGTTAATGGTCACATACACATGGTTAGCAGATGTTAATGGTCACATACACATGGTTAGCAGATGTTAATGGTCACATACACATGGTTAGCAGATGTTAATGGTCACATACACATGGTTAGCAGATGTTAATGGTCACATACACATGGTTAGCAGATGTTAATGGTCACATACACATGGTTAGCAGATGTTAATGGTCACATACACATGGTTAGCAGATGTTAATGGTCACATACACATGGTTAGCAGATGTTAATGGTCACATACACATGGTTAGCAGATGTTAATGGTCACATACACATGGTTAGCAGATGTTAATGGTCACATACACATGGTTAGCAGATGTTAATGGTCACATACACATGGTTAGCAGATGTTAATGGTCACATACACATGGTTAGCAGATGTTAATGGTCACATACACATGGTTAGCAGATGTTAATGGTCACATACACATGGTTAGCAGATGTTAATGGTCACATACACATGGTTAGCAGATGTTAATGGTCACATACACATGGTTAGCAGATGTTAATGGTCACATACACATGGTTAGCAGATGTTAATGGTCACATACACATGGTTAGCAGATGTTAATGGTCACATACACATGGTTAGCAGATGTTAATGGTCACATACACATGGTTAGCAGATGTTAATGGTCACATACACATGGGTTAGCAGATGTTAATGGTCACATACACATGGTTAGCAGATGTTAATGGTCACATACACATGGTTAGCAGATGTTAATGGTCACATACACATGGTTAGCAGATGTTAATGGACACATACACATGGTTAGCAGATGTTAATGGTCACATACACATGGTTAGCAGATGTTAATGGTCACATACACATGGTTAGCAGATGTTAATGGTCACATACACATGGTTAGCAGATGTTAATGGTCACATACACATGGTTAGCAGATGTTAATGGTCACATACACATGGTTAGCAGATGTTAATGGTCACATACACATGGTCAGATGTTAATGGTCACATACACATGGTTAGCAGATGTTAATGGTCACATACACATGGTTAGCAGATGTTAATGGTCACATACACATGGTTAGCAGATGTTAATGGTCACATACACATGGTTAGCAGATGTTAATGGTCACATACACATGGTTAGCAGATGTTAATGGTCACATACACATGGTTAGCAGATGTTAATGGTCACATACACATGGTTAGCAGATGTTAATGGTCACATACACATGGTTAGCAGATGTTAATGGTCACATACACATGGTTAGCAGATGTTAATGGTCACATACACATGGTTAGCAGATGTTAATGGTCACATACACATGGTTAGCAGATGTTAATGGTCACATACACATGGTTAGCAGATGTTAATGGTCACATACACATGGTTAGCAGATGTTAATGGTCACATACACATGGTTAGCAGATGTTAATGGTCACATACACATGGTTAGCAGATGTTAATGGTCACATACACATGGTTAGCAGATGTTAATGGTCACATACACATGGTTAGCAGATGTTAATGGTCGAGTCAGTGTGTTGGCAGCAACCACTCAATGTTAGTTGTTATGTTCTGTTAATTACTGATGTCCCCTTTAAGGATGAAGCGCCCTTGGTCATGCGCAGTAGTGTTCTATGTTATTCTGGTACTAACTAGTTTGAGTAAATGTGAAGCTCCAGTTCAATTGCTTGTATTCAGAGTCTTTCTTATTACATAAATAAGCACTAAGTGTTAAGACACTACAATGGCGACGAGGATGATTACCTGCAGTGTGCATCACGAATACAGATGGAGTTGGTAGGAAGAGAGAAAGATTTTGACCCTTTAGCACAACAGTCAGCAAGCAGTGAGGACGAGGCGGCAGATCAGAGACCCCGAACAGCCGGAGGTAAAGAGAACGGCTGGCATCGGGGAAATACATGTGTTTGATGACACGCAAGAAAACTGGGCAACTTACATTGAACGATTGGAACAGTACTTCATTGCAAACGACATTGCTGATAACAAGACAGTGCCAGCGTTGTTGAGTTTAATTGGCCCAAAAAACATACAGTTTGCTAAGAGATCTGACTGCCCCTCTGAAGCCCTCAAATAAAACATTCACAGAGATTGTGGAGATATTGGAAAATCACCTAAATCACTCCTCATCGCGGGACGTTTTCGTTTCCACAAGAGAGATCAGAATGAAGGGGAGGGTGTTAGTACATATGTAGCAGTGTTGAAGAAACTGTCTGAACATTGCCAGTTGGGAGAGAACCTAAATGACACATTAAGGGATAGATTTGTTTGTGGACTGAAACATGAACACATTCAAACACGTTTTGCTCACAGAATCAGAGCTCACGTTTGCAAAGGCTGTTGAAATTGCTGTGGCTATGAAAATCGCGACTAAAGATACTTTTGAGTTGCAAAGTAAAAGAAGTACCGACCTGTCACAAATTTCCCTGCACAAGTTTTCACGCAGTCGACAACGTCCCCGTGTGGCCGAAAAATGCAACAGGTGTGACAGAGATGGTCACAGAGCAGAGGACTGCCGTTTCAAAGACGAAATTTGTCACAAATGCAGTAGAAGGGGGCACATTCAAAGAGCATGCAAAGCCAAATTCAGTCACAACAGGAAAACTGAGAAAATGAAAGGGTCTGTGAATGCACTAGCAGGGAACAGTGGCAGTGATTCAGATGAACGGTTAATGGTACAATGGAGTTAAACACAGTGACTTCTCCCAGCAGTAGCATAATATAGGTGACACCAGATATCGAAGGCAAACCCCTCAAAATGGAGCTGGACACAGGATCTGCAGTGTCTATCATTTCCACTACTGTCTACAATGAGCACTTTAAGGCTATCAAGTATCATGACTCTCATTCCCCACATCAAACATCCTTGGTACGTTGTAATTTAGTTTCTCCGCTGGAAATCCGGAGTCAGCTCCTTTCTGCCAGTAGCAGGCCATCCTGACATGGTGTAGGTGTACACTTTTGACAAGGTCACATCTTTCCTTGTCTCCTGTTTGATAACTGTGCTTGTGACCGGTAGTGCCTCGAGCTGAGCCGTATGGAACATGTCCACTGCATCCACCCTCCTTTGCCTTTCTCTTGTACATGGCAGTCTGGATAATCCATCTGCATTTGTGTGGAGGGATGACGGCTTAGACACTACATTAGTGGTGGCTGTTTGTCAGTCTGATGGCCTTGAGATAGAAGCTGTTTTCAGTCTCTCGGTCCCAGCTTTGATGCACCTGTACTGACCTCGCCTTCTGGATGATAGCGGGGTGAACAGGCAGTGGCTCGGGTGGTTGTTGTCCTTGATGGTCTTTATGGCCTTCCTGTGACATCGGGTGGTGTAGGTGTCCTGGAGGGCAGGTAGTTTGCCCCCAGTGATGTGTTGTGCAGACCTCACTACCCTCTGGAGAGCCTTACGTTTGTGGGCGGAGCAGTTGCCGTACCAGGCGGTGATACAGCCCGACAGGATGCTCTCGATTGTGCATCTGTAGAAGTTTGTGAGTGCTTTTGGTGACAAGCCAGAATTTCTTCAGCCTCCTGAGGTTGAAGGCGCTGCTGCGCCTTCTTCACGATGCTGTCTGTGTGGTGGACCAATTCAGTTTGGGGGCGGCCCGTCAGGAAGTCCAGTACCCAGTTTCACAAGGCGAGGTCGAGACCCAGTGTCTCGAGCTTGATGATGCAGCTTGGAGGGCACTATGGTGTTAAATGCCGAGCTGTAGTCGATGAACAACATTCTCGCGTAGGTATTCCTCTTGTCCAGATGGGTTAGGGCAGTGTGCAGTGTGGTTGAGATTGCATCGTCTGTGGACCTATTTGGTCGGTAAGCAAATTGGAGTGGGTCTAGGGTGTCAGGTAGGGTGGAGGTGATATGGTCCTTGACTAGTCTCTCAAAGCACTTCATGATGACGGAAGTGAGTGCTGCGGGCGGTAGTCGTTTAGCTCAGTTACCTTAGCTTTCTTGGGAACAGGGAAAATGGTGGCCCTCTTGAAGCATGTGGGAACAGCAGACTGGGATAAGGATTGATTGAATATGTCCGTAACACACCGGCCAGCTGGTCTACGCATGCTCTGAGGGCGTGGCTGGGGATGCCGTCTGGGCCTGCAGCCATGCGAGGGTTAACACGTTTAAATGTTTTACTCCTGTTGGCTGCAGTGAAGGAGAGTCTGCATGTTTTAGTTGCGGGCCGTGTCAGTGGCACTGTATTGTCCTCAAAGCGGGCAAAAAAGTTATTTAGTCTGCCTGGGAGCAAGACATCCTGGTCCGTGACGGACATCTCATGATTACTCTCACAATCTCAATCTTAGAAGGTTATTTTGTTTTCCTCAGAGCTAATGACAGTCTGTGTTAGATGGTGAATTCAGCTGAACTCTGGGTGTTTCTTTGGTAGGCCTACTAAGGCTGTGGAGAGGGAAATGCATAAATGTGGAGAAGTTCAGGCTTTGCAGATTGCTTGCAGGGGAGAAGTTTTGGTGCGGGGGGGCCCCAGGTTGCAATTCAGAACCTCTCATACCCATTTTACAACGCCAAAGTATTTTTTAACTCATTGACTTTTGTAGATAAGTCTAAAAAGCTCTATTTTTCTCAATGTCTATTCTAAAGCTGAAGTGTGTATACACTACTGTATTTATACTTTGGATGTGGTCTTTCAAAAGGGAAAGTCATTTAAACGGAAAACTATTCAGATTCACCCAGAATTTCTGCTGACCTGTTCTTAAATATCACTACAGCTCCACAGTTGCCATGACTACAGATCAGGGCTGTGGTTAATTCCAGTACCTTCAAGACATATAACTACTGCTTGAAGCATACAGTCTATGTCAATCTGATGTAGGTTAATGTAGGTTAATGTATAAGCTATTCATGTTTTGTGGTATTTGTTCTTTGTGCTTTAGGACACATGGCAAAATGCTTCTGCTGTTTCTGAGTCTCGGTTTGTTCACTTCTAATGTCCAGTCAGAAAAACAAGGTAAACTGCACACTTTATACATTATTATGGTTGTTATGAGTGAGCAAGTTATAGGTTCAAAGATCATAACTCCGAGACATACTAACCTCCCCTGTTATTGTATTGGTGAGGGGTTAGCATGTCTTGGGGGTAAGATCTTTGACCCTCTCATCATTATTCACAATTAAATCAGGAGTATTCATCATCGTGGTAGCAAACACATTATTGTAAAAGTGTTTAGAAACATATGCTGTTCTTATTTATAATAAAAAGTGACTCCAAAATGACACAATACATTATTTACCATTAATTTCTATTGAGCAGAAAATAACTGAAACACAACCAAAACTAACAGCAAATGCATCCAACAAGTTTGAAGAGTCAAATTGCATTCTAGGAATATGGGACCAAATACTAAACCTTTCAATACTTTATTAATAAGAATCTTCATTGGTGTCAATAATTATGAACCCTGCCATGTTGAGAGAAAAAAAGACATTTGATTAAATGTCATTGTATTGTCATGTTCAGATTGAACACAGACAGTTTTGTAGCTTCATTGATGCTGACAGAGGTGTATAAATTCCAGTGATGGAAAAAGTACCCAATTTCCATACAAGAAAAGATGCCTTTTAATAGAAAACGACTGAAGTAAAGTGAATGTCACCCAGTTAAATACTACTTGATTAAAAGTATTTGGTTTTAAATATACTACAGTATCAAAAGTAAAAGTTAAAATAATTTCACATTCCTTATTAGCAATCTAGACGACAAGATTTTGTATTATATATTGTTTTACTGCTTGCCAGGGGCACACTCCAACACTCAGCGTTTGCATTGGGTAGAATTACCCTCTTACATTTTTGTGCATTAAACAAGAGGGGGGTTCTACTACGCTACAGGGCAGTCGGAAAGTTTTCAGACCCCATTCCACATTTGTTACTTTCCAACCTTATTCTAAAATGACTTAAATGAATACAAAGTAATAATCAATACACAATACCCCATAATGACAAAGCAAAAACACGTTTTTATGTACATTTTTGCAAATGTATTAAAAATAATATCAGAAATACCTTATTTACATAAGTACCCAGAACCTTTACTATGAGACTTGAAATTAAGTTTCCATTGATTATCCTTGAGATGTTTCTACAACTTGATTGTAGTCCACCTGTGGTAAATTATATTTATTGGACATGATTTGTAAAGGCAACATTTTTATTTTTATTTTTTATTTCACCTTTATTTAACCAGGTAGGCCGGTTAGTAGTTAGGGGTTAGGGTTAGGGGACAGGGATACGGTTAGGGGTTAGGGTTAGGAGTTAGGGTCAGGGGTTAGGAGTTAGGGTCAGGAGTTTGGGGTTAGGAGTTAGGGTCAGGAGTTTGGGGTTAGGTTTAGGGTTAGGGGTTAGGATTAGGCAATAAATAGGCAAAAGTGGCAAAGTAATTACAATTTAGAAATGAACGTTGTAGTGATAGATGAAAACCCCATTTTTCTTTCTGAGCTTGCGAATTTGCTTGTTTGATCTTACCAGCAACAGTGTGTGAACACCTTGTGAAGACTTACAGAAAACGTTTGACCTCTGTCATTGCCAACAAATGGTATATAACAAAGTATTGAGATATCCTTTTGTTATTGACCAAATACTTATTTTCCACCATAATTTACAAATAAATTCATTAAAAATCCTACAACGTGATTTTCTGGATTTTTTTTCTTATTTTGTCTGTCATAGTTGAAGTGTACCTATGATAAAAATTACAGGCCTCATCTTTTTAAGTGGGAGAACTTGCATAATTGGTGGCTGACTAAATACTTTTTGCCCCACTGTACATGTGAATGTACATGTTTGTCATTGTATGTACAGTATATGAACACGTTTATCCTAATGTAATATGTACTGGAACAATGCTATGATATTATGTTGCATGTTCATTCCTTGATATAGTTTGATACCCAATATTACCCATTGATCTCCTCTCATTCATTGACATCCAATATTATGTTGCTTGTTGATTTAATTCATGTCCTTGTTTGTTTTCCAGGGGTTAATGTAACGTGTGAAAATCAATCGGTTGTAGCAGGACAGAACCACAACCTGACATGTAGAGTGGATTACAGTGATGCAGATCAGAATAAGAAGGGTGATGTAGGTAACAGCGAGACGGGATGTAAAACTGAAAAGTATTTCTGGAAGGATAAATCAAAAACTCCAATACGAAATTGTGATTGTACAAAAGATTGTAACACTACGATAACAACCAACACCTACTTTTGTGAGATCAAAAATGTTACGAAAGCTGATGAGGGAAACTATACTTTTACCATTAACACAAACTGTGGCAACGGACATGGCACATTGAATGTTTCCGTTACATGTGGTACAATGTTAATATACAGTGACCAGTGTTACACAGGTTAAATGGGTTCATGTGATATGACCAGGAAAAGGTCCAGTAATTCAAATTAAATGTGATAATACAGTATACACTGAGTTAACAAAACATTAGGAACACCTGCTCTTTCCATGACATAGACTGACCAGGTGAATCCAGGTGAAAGCTATGATTCCTTGTTGATGTTAAATCCACTTCAATCAGTAATGATGAAGGGGAGGAGACAGGATAAATAAGGATTTAATTGATTTAGCATTGAGATAAATGAGACATGTCTTGTATGTGTCCCATTCAGAGGTTGAATGGACAAGACAAGATTTAACTGCATTTCAATGAGGTATGGTAGTAGGCGCCAGGAGCACCGGTTTGAGTGTGTCAAGAACTGCAACGCTGCTGGGTTTTTCACGCTCAAAAGTTTCCTGTGTGTATCAAGAATGGTCCACCATGCAAAGGACATCCAGCCAACTTGACACAACTGTGGGAAACATTGGAGTTTATTTTTACCTTTATTTTACTAGGCAAGTCAGTTAAGAACAAATTCTTATTTTCAATGACGGCCTAGGAACAGTGGGTTAACTGCCTGTTCAGGGGCAGAACGACAGATTTGTACCTTGTCAGCTCGGGGATTCGAACTTGCAACCTTTCAGTTACTAGTCCAACGCTCTAACAACTAGGCTACCCTGCCGCCCCAGAGTAAAGATGGGCCAGCATCCCTGTGGAACTCTTTCGACACCTTGTAGGGTCCATGCCACAACGAATTAAGGCTGTTCTGTGGGCAAAAGGGGGTGCAACTCAATATTAGGAAGGTGTTCCTAATGTTTTGTACACTCAGTGTATACATTCCATATGGGGCTTGATACTTTCACATTCGTGCTAACTTCTCTTTATTTTCTCAGCGAGAAATAAGAAACCAGAGCTGTTCAAAGGAGGATCGTCAGGTCACATGTCACCATTATCATCACTGTTCTGGGTGGTCTACTGTTTCTCATCTCTTCTGGTTGTGGCAGAAGATTGATGGGTCGACTTAAGTTCCTTAAGAAAAATGACAACACTGACCAGAGCCCTGAAGCTACCAGAAAGGCTCTAAACCTGGAGCCTGGAAAACATTCAGTCCATGGAGGAGCCGTGTGTGTGTGTTAATTATTCTACTTCTGTGGAGACATCCCACGTCCTCATGAAGACACAGGCTATTTTAAGCCGGTTTAGGGTTAGGAGTTAGGTTTGGGTTAGTGTTAGGGGTTAAAGTTATGGTAAGGGTTAGGAGTTAGGTTTGGGTTAGTGTTAGGGGTTAAAGTTATGGTAAGGGTTAGGAGTTAGGTTTGGGTTAGTGTTAGGGGTTAAAGTTATGGTAAGGGTTAGGAGTTAGGTTTGGGTTAGTGTTATGGTAAG
>NC_060183.1:11935119-11992665 GCF_021184085.1 Oncorhynchus gorbuscha | reverse complement strand
GAAGGAACCGACCAAGGAATGGACCCAGCGACTTCAGACGCTCGTTACACTGCCGTCAAGATCCAAGGAGCCATGCTCGGCAGACACGAGCAGGAATTGTCTGCTGCTCGCCATGCCGTGGAGAACCTGGCCGCTCAGGTTTCCGACCTCTCTGGACAGTTCCAGAGTCTACGTCTCGTGCCACCTGTTACTTCCTGGCCTGCCGAGCCTCCAGAACCTAGGGTTAATAACCCACCTTGCTACTCCGGGCAGCCCACTGAGTGCCGCTCCTTTCTCACGCAGTGTGAGATTGTGTTCTCTCTCCAACCCAACACATACTCTAGAGAGAGAGCTCGGGTTGCTTACGTCATTTCACTCCTTACTGGCCGGGCTCGAGAATGGGGCACAGCTATCTGGGAGGCAAGGGCTGATTGCTCTAACAAGTTCCAGAACTTTAAAGAGGAGATGATTCGGGTTTTTGACCGTTCAGTTTTTGGTAGGGAGGCTTCTAGGGCCCTGGCTTCCTTATGCCAAGGTGAACGGTCCATAACGGATTATTCTATTGAGTTTCGCACTCTTGCTGCCTCTAGTGAGTGGAACGAGCCGGCGCTGCTCGCTCGTTTTCTGGAGGGACTCCACGCAGTGGTTAAGGATGAGATTCTCTCCCGGGAGGTTCCTTCAGATGTGGACTCTTTGATTGCTCTCGCCATCCGCATAGAACGACGGGTAGATCTTCGTCACCGGGCTCGTGGAAGAGAGCTCGCATCAACGGTGTTTCCCTGCTCCGCATCGCAACCATCTCCCTCCTCTGGCTTTGAGACTGAGCCCATGCAGCTGGGAGGGATTCGCATCTCGACTAAGGAGAGGGAACGGAGGATCACCAACCGCCTGTGCCTCTATTGCGGAGTTGCTGGACATTTTGTTAATTCATGTCCAGTAAGAGGCCAGAGCCCATCAGTAAGCGGAGGGCTACTGGTGAGCGCTACTACTCAGGTCTCTTCATCTAGATCTTGTACTACTATGTCGGTCCATCTACGCTGGACCGGTTCGGGTGCTACATGCAGTGCCTTGATTGACTCTGGGGCTGAGGGTTGTTTCATGGACGAAGCATGGGTTCGGAAACATAACATTCCTTTCAGACCGTTAGACAAGCCTACGCCCATGTTTGCCTTAGATGGTAGTCATCTTCCCAGTATCAAATTTGAGACACTACCTTTAACTCTCACAGTATCTGGTAACCACAGTGAGACTATTTCTTTTTGATTTTCCGTTCACCGTTTACACCTGTTGTTTTGGGTCATCCCTGGCTAGTATGTCATAATCCTTCTATTAATTGGTCTAGTAATTCTATCCTATCCTGGAACGTTTCTTGTCATGTGAAGTGTTTAATGTCTGCCATCCCTCCCGTTTCTTCTGTCCCTACTTCTCAGGAGGAACCTGGCGATTTGACAGGAGTGCCGGAGGAATATCATGATCTGCGCACGGTCTTCAGTCGGTCCCGAGCCAACTCCCTTGCCTTCTTCTTCTCCGGCCGGGCGGGGTTCTTTTTTGTTAAGAAGAAGGACGGTACTCTGCGCCCCTGCGTGGATTATCGAGGCTGAATGACATAACGGTTAAGAATCGTTATCCGCTTCCCCTATGTCATCAGCCTTCGAGATTCTGCAGGGAGCCAGGTGCTTTACTAAGTTGGACCTTCGTAACGCTTACCATCTCGTGCGCATCAGAGAGGGGGGACGAGTGGAAAACGGCGTTTAACACTCCGTTAGGGCATTTTGAGTACCGGGTTCTGCCGTTCGGTCTCGCCAATGCGCCAGCTGTTTTCAGGCATTAGTTAATGATGTTCTGAGAGACATGCTGAACATCTTTGTTTTTGTCTATCTTGACGATATCCTGATTTTTCTCCGTCACTCGAGATTCATGTTCAGCACGTTCGACGTGTTCTACAGCGCCTTTTAGAGAATTGTCTCTACGTAAAGGCTGAGAAGTGCTCTTTTTCATGTCTCCTCCGTTACTTTTCTCGGTTCCGTTATTTCCGCTGAAGGCATTCAGATGGATTCCGCTAAGGTCCAAGCTGTCAGTGATTGGCCCGTTCCAAGGTCACGTGTCGAGTTGCAGCGCTTTTTAGGTTTCGCTAATTTCTATCGGCGTTTCATTCGTAATTTCGGTCAAGTTGCTGCTCCTCTCACAGCTCTTACTTCTGTCAAGACGTGTTTTAAGTGGTCCGGTTCCGCCCAGGGGCTTTTGATCTTCTAAAAGAACGTTTTACGTCCGCTCCTATCCTCGTTACTCCTGACGTCACTAGACAATTCATTGTCGAGGTTGGCCCTTCAGAGGTAGGCGTGGGAGCCATTCTATCCCAGCGCTTCCAGTCTGACGATAAGGTTCATCCTTGCGCTTATTTTTCTCATCGCCTGTCGCCATCTGAGCGCAACTATGATGTGGGTAACCGTGAACTGCTCGCCATCCGCTTAGCCCTAGGCGAATGGCGACAGTGGTTGGAGGGCGACCGTTCCTTTTGTCGTTTGGACAGACCATAAGAACCTTGAGTACATCCGTTCTGCCAAACGACTTAATGCCCGTCAAGCTCGTTGGGCGTTGTTTTTCGCTCGTTTCGAGTTTGTGATTTCTTACCGTCCGGGTAGCAAGAACACCAAGCCTGATGCCTTATCCCGTCTGTTTAGTTCTTCTGTGGCTTCTACTGATCCCGAGGGGATTCTTCCTTATGGGCGTGTTGTCGGGTTAACAGTCTGGGGAATTGAAAGACAGGTTAAGCAAGCACTCACGCACACTGCGTCGCCGCGCGCTTGTCCTAGTAACCTCCTTTTCGTTCCTGTTTCCACTCGTCTGGCTGTTCTTCAGTGGGCTCACTCTGCCAAGTTAGCTGGTCATCCCGGTGTTCGAGGCACTCTTGCGTCTATTCGCCAGCGCTTTTGGTGGCCGACTCAGGAGCGTGACACGCGCCGTTTCGTGGCTGCTTGTTCGGACTGCGCGCAGACTAAGTCGGGTAACTCTCCTCCTGCCGGTCGTCTCAGACCGCTCCCCATTCCTTCTCGACCATGGTCTCACATCGCCTTAGGCTTCACTACCGGTCTGCCTTTGTCTGCGGGAAGACTGTGAGAGCCGCCAATAAACGCAGGATTAAGAGTCCAAGGTATTGTTGCGGCCAGAGAGTGTGGCTTTCCACTCGCAACCTTCCTCTTACGACAGCTTCTCGTAAGTTGACTCCGCGGTTCATTGGTCCGTTCCGTGTCTCCCAGGTCGTCAATCCTGTCGCTGTGCGACTGCTTCTTCCGCGACATCTTCGTCGCGTCCATCCTGTCTTCCATGTCTCCTGTGTTAAGCCCTTTCTTCGCACCCCGTTCGTCTTCCCTCCCCCTCCCGTCCTTGTCGAGAGCGCACCTATTTACAAGGTACATAAGATCATGGACATGCGTTCTCGGGGACGGGGTCACCAATACTTAGTGGATTGGGAGGGTTACGGTCCTGAGGAGAGGAGTTGGGTTCCGTCTCGGGACGTGCTGGACCGTTCACTCATCGATGATTTCCTCCGTTGCCGCCAGGATTCCTCCTCGAGTGCGCCAGGAGGCGCTCGGTGAGTGGGGGTACTGTCATGTTTGTCATTTATTATCATGTCTTGTCCCTGTGCTCCCCATTCTATTCGTTTCCCTCTGCTGGTCTTATTTGGTTCTTTCCCTCCTTCTATCCCTCTCTCTCCCCCTCCCTCTCTCACTCTCTCGCTCTCTCTTCTCTCTATCGTTCCGTTCCTGCTCCCAGCTGTTCCTATTCCCCTAATCATCATTTAGTCTTCCCACACCTGTTCCCGATCCTTTCCCCTGATTAGAGTCCCTATTTATTCCTTTGTGTTTTTAGTATTCACCGTGCTGTGATTGTGTTTCGCCCTGTCCTGTCGTGTTTTTTGCCTTCATCAGATGCTGCGTGTGAGCAGGTGTCTCTGTCTACTACGGCCTGCGCCTACCCGAAGCGACCTGCAGTCTGTGACCGCTTCTCCAGTTATTCCCCTCTACAGACTAGAGGATTTCTGTTATTCCCTGTTTGGACTTAAATAAACTCTGTTTCTGTTAAGTCGCTTTTGGGTCCTCTTTCACCTGCATGACACAAAGAGCTCTTATAGGACCAGGTCACAAATAATAATAGAATAATAATCAATAATTTTGCTCTTTATTTAGCCATCTTACATATAAAACTTTATTTGTTCATCGAAAATGGTGAATAACTCACCACAGGTTAATGAGAAGGGTGTGCTTGAAAAGATGCACATAACTCTGCAATGTTGGGTTATATTGGAGAGTCTCAGTCTTAAATCATTTTCCACATACAGTCTGTGCCTCTATTTAGTTTTCATGCTAGTGAGGGCCGAGAATCCACTCTCACATACTGTAGTTACGTGGTTGCAAAGGGCATCAGTGTCTTAACAGCACGATTCGCCAAGGCAGGATACTCTGGCAGTGGCTTCTGATTAAATTATATTTTCACAGAACTGCTTGTTGCAATTTGATGATGCTCTCTTGTTCAGATATTGGTAAGTGGACTGGAGGCAGGGCATGAAAGGGATAACCATCCAGTTGTTTGTGTCATCCGTTTCGGGAACGTACCTGCGTAATTGCGCACCCAAGTCACTCAGGTGCTTCGCTATGTCACATTTGACATTGTCTGTACGCTTGAGTTCATTTCCACACAAAGAATCATACAATGATGGAAAGACCTGTGTGTTGTCCTTGTTAATGCAGACAGAGAAGAGCTCCAACTTCTTAATCATAGCCTCAATTTTGTCCCGCACATTCAATGTAGTTGTGGAGAGTCCCTGTGATCCGAGATTCATATCATTCAGGTGAGAAAAAACATCACCCAGATAGGCCAGTCGTGTGAGAAACTCGTCGTCATGCAAGCGGTCAGACAAGTGAAAATTATGTTCAGTGAAGAAAACTTTAAGCTCGTCTCTCAATTTAAAAAAAAATGTGTCAATACTTTGCCCCTTGATAACCAGCGCACTTCTGTATGTTGAAAAAACGTTACATGGTTGCTGCCCATATCATTGCGTAGTGCAGAAAATACACGAGAGTTCAGGGGCCTTGCTTTAACAAAGTTAACCATTTTCACTGCAGTATCCAAAACGTCTTTCAAGCTGTCAGGCATTCACTTGGCAGCAAGAGCCTCTTGGTGGATGCTGCAGTGTACCCAAGTGGCGTCGGGAGCAGTGCTTCACGCGCGTTACCACTCCACTATGTCTCCCTGTCATATGACTTTTGCGCCATCAGTACAGATACCAACACATCTTGACCACCAAAGTCCATTTGATGTCACAAAGCTGCCCAGTACTTAAAACATATCCTCTCCTGTTGTCCTGGTTTCCAGTGGTTTGCAGAAGAGGAAGTCTTCCTTAATCGACTCCCCAAAAAAGTAACGGACATTTACCAGGAGCTGTGCCAGGCCCGCCACGTCTCTTGACTCATCCAGCTGTAGCACAAAATTCACTGGCTTGTATGCCATGCAGTAATTGTATCAAAACATCTCCTGCAATGTCAAAACAAATGTAGAATTACTGATGCTGGCATTGGATGTGCTTGTGGAATTAGTTTAAAAAGAAAAGTAAAACAACATTTTTTGTACAATTCTTTTTACAAATTTTAATCACATCTTTATTTGGCGTACCCCGATGGCATTCTGTTCTACAGGAATGATTCAAACTGTTATGCAGTGGTTACAACTAGGGTTGCACATTGTGGGGAATATTCACAGGTGGAAACTTTCCGTGGGAATTAACGGGAATATTTGGGAATTAACGGGAATATATGGGAATTAATGTAAATATATGCAAATTAATACATCTAAATGTAGATGTTTTTGCATTGGATATATTTACCATATCATATGGAGACAGAAACATAAACCTTTTACCTTATCATAAGTAGACATCATTTCAAATGATGAAATCCTTCCAATAGAAATTTTAAAAACTATTTATTTACGAATTGAGTTGACTTAATTAAATGAGTTGGCTCTTGTCTCTTCACATGGGATGATTTCTTCTCTTACATCTGCAAGCAGAGTCTGAACATCCGACAGGATGTCATTGTCTCCCTAAATCCGTGCAATGGATACTGCTATAGGTTTCAGGAGTTTCAGGCTGCTAACCACTCTCTCCCAAAATACATAATCCAGGAAGATCCTCTTGATGGGGCAGTCTGTGATATGGCCATTTCTTGGAGAGACTCCTTCCCCTCCAGGAGACTGTCAAACATGATGACAACACCACCCCAATGAGTGTTTCTGGGCAGATTCAATGTTATGCTCTTATTCTTCTCACTTTGCTTGATGAGGCAGATTGCTGCTATAACTTGATGACCCTTCACATACCTAACTATTTCCTTGGCTGTCTTATAGAGTGTATCCATTTTGTTAGTGCCAATATGTCATTGAGGAGCAGATGCAATGCATGAGCAGCCCAGCCAATGGGTGTGATGTGAGGGTAGGACTCCTCCACTTTTGACCAAGCAGCCTATACAAATGTAAGCAAGGTCTGTTGTCCCTTGTGTTTGTGCTCTTGTGGAATACTGGAGATGGTTATTCCTTGCCCATGAACATTCAACCACCCATCAGAGTTGATTGCAATACAGTCTGCTTTCGCTATGAGTTGCTTGACCTTCACTTGAACTCTGTTGAACTCTTCATCCAGCAAATGAGTAGATAAAGCATGTCTGGTTGGAGGGGTGTATGCTGGGTGAAGAACATTCAGAAGTATCTTCCAATACACATTGCCTGTGAGCATCAGAGGTGAACCAGTTGCATACACAGCTCGAGCAAAACATTCTTCAGCATTTCTCTGACTATGTTCCTCCATTGAGTCAAAAAAAAACTCTGATTCCAGAAGGACCATGAGCTCTTGCTATCAATAAGGTGTCATATTCATCATTTTCACCTCGAATAGAAGTAGAGGGACTTTTGTCAGAGGTTGCTTGTTGTGAGTGCTGAGGGAACTTTAACCAGATAATTCTGCATCCTTGTTACGTTCTTCACATATGATTTGGCACAGTATTTGAACATGTACACAGCTTTTCCTTCTACATTAGCTGCAGTAAAATGTCTCCACACATCAGATAGCGCCCGTGTCATTTTCCTGTAAAGATTAGAAAAAAATGAGTAAATAAATACCCAAATAGAATTCCATGTACAGATAAATAGTTAAGCAGTTAGATTAAACAACTCCTTTGTAAGATAAATGTTTTAAAGTGAAACATATATGGAAATGGGTGAATTAACACTCCACAGTCAGCAGGCTCAAGCAAGCTAAAACCCACATGGTAGCAAAAACAAACTAGCAGATTTTGTTAACAAATTAGAAATGATTTAAACACACTTTGTTGTAGGCTACTATTTACTAGATAACAAAATATCATGTCGTATAAAATATATTCCCCCCAACCAGTATCGTAATTAAAACTTACCAGAAAGCATGTAGTCCTTGGCTCAGACAGTGTACTAGTGTGGGATCAATAGCATCTCATTAGTGTGCAAGATCTTGAGAATAAGCTCTACATGTGATGGAAGACTGCACTGTGCATGCAAAGGGTTGCAATTCCATTGAATCGGGAATAGTTTAACCAAAATATGCCACAAGACCAAGAATTTAAGCAAAATTCCCCAAATCCCCGGCTTTACTTCCCATGGAAAATTTGCTGGAAAGTTTCTGACTCTTTGCATCCCTAGTTACGACCATCCATTTATTATGCATATGATTATCTGCAACATAGAGCTACAACCTATGAGTCACTTCAATGGCCGGAGCTCCCTAATGTTTTGACAGGATAAGTATCTCTCTGGATGGCACTTTGTTTTCAATTTAAAGTTTTATTAAGTTCTTGTTTTTCAAATCAACCACCACAACACATTCACAGATGTGACAGGCTTAAAAAAACATTAATAATAATAATAACAATAAATAATAGTTATTTTATATATATATATACAGTGTGGCAAAAAAAGTATTTAGTCACCCACCAATTGTGCAAGTTCACCACTTAAAAAGATGAGAGGCCTGTAATTTTCATCATAGGTACACTTCAACTATGAAAGACAAAATTAGAAAAAAAATCCAGAAAATCACATTGTAGGATTTTTAATGAATTTATTTGCAAATTATGGTGGAAAATGAGTATTTGGTCACCAACAAACAAGCAAGATTTCTGGCTCTCACAGACCTGTAACTTCTTCTTTAAGAGGCTCCTCTGTCCTCCACTCGTTACCTGTATTAATGGCACCTGTTTGAACTTGTTATTAGTATAAAAACTTGCACAATTGGTGGCTGACTAAATACTTTTTTGCCCCACCGTATATATATATATATATATATATATATATATATATATATATATATATATATATACATACATACATACATACATACATACATACATACATACATACATACATACATACATACATACATACATACATACATACATACATACATACATACATACATACATACATACATACATACATACATACATACATACATACACACAAAGAACAATTAAAAAATAAACATATATATAAAGTTTTCAGCAGCACTAACAAGGTTCTTATTAGCTATTTCTAGCCTTCGCTGAGACGACGAGGAAATAATTAGTTTTTAGATTTTACAGTACTTTACACAATGTATCTGCTCATTTCCCTAATCTCCCCATTCACTCTGTCCAATTTGAAATATAGTTGAGTAGGGGAGACCAGAGTCGATCAAACTTGGGCTGTCTCTTGTGGAGGTCATAAGTGAGCTTTTCAAGAGGGAGAAAGTCAACAATCTGGTCAATCCACATCTTAAATGTAGGAGGGGTATTAGAGGCCCACAATAGAAAAATACATTTCTTAGCAAAGTATGTAATAGTCATAAGAAACTTTTCTCTGTCAGGATCAAGAACAAAGTCCTGCTGGGCATTAAGAAGATAGATACAAGGGGTCATATCAAACTGTACATCTAGTATTTTCTGTGCAGCAGTATGTATAGCTTGCCAGAATCTGGCAATCTCTCTACAGCTCCAAAATACATGCATATAGGTTCCACTTTCAGAGGTACATCTTTTACAGTTAGGAGACATGTCTGTTTTCATTCTATGGAGTCTCAAAGGATTGTAATAAAATTAGATTCTTTAATTTTTACATTAGTAGAGGAGCAGTATACCCTGTTGCAAACCTCCGCCCATAACACCCATAACTCATCACTGACCTAGGTCCTTTTCCCAGATTATTTTCAAAGGAGTAAAGGAGGAGCCTCCTTTCTCAGAAAGTCTATAGATATAAGATATTTTGCCTTTAATGGATTGTGCTGTGACAAGAAGGGTTTAAATGGAAGTAAATGAGGAAATGTCTAATTTGAAGATATTTTGGGGGATTTTGGCACATTGGATTCACTGCAGAGCTCTTGAAAGGATTTCAGTGTAGTGGTTTTCTGATGAAATAGGTCTGAAAAGGTCCTGATTCCTAGAGTATGTCAAAGATTAAAGTTGGCATCCCTCGGGGCTTTTGTCAAGACTGGGTTGCCTACTATAGGAGAGTGAGAACATATTTGTGAGGAAATGCCCAAGTATTTCTTACAGTCCCTCCACGCTAGTAGGGTGCTGTAAATCACAAATGTTTTGGCTATGTTTCCCACTTCACTAAAGTTATTAATGAATATAATTGAGTTTAGGGGCAATGGACCAGAGGATTGGGCTTCTATCTGAATCCATGTTGACTCTTGTCTGTTTGTGATCCATGTTAGCATGTTGCGGATTTGGGCAGACCAGTGGTACAATTGAAGGGAGGGAAGGGCAAGACCACCTTTAGATTATGTTTTGATAGAGTGGAGAACTTGATCCTAGGTTTTTTATTGCCCCACATAGATTTGGTGATGCTTTGGTTAGTTGTTTTGAAAAGGAAACTGGGAGATAGCATGGGATCATCTGAAATAAATAGTTCAATCTAGGGAGGATGTTCATACGGATGACATTAATTATTCCTACTAAGCTAATTGGGAGGGAGATCCAGGTTTGGAGATCATTCTTGATTCGATCCAGGAGTGGGAGATCATTTTCCTTGAAAAGGCTATTCAGATCTGGTGTTATGAAGATCCCAAGGTATTGAAACCCCTGTGTCTTCCATTGGAAATGACATAGTGTCTTCATAGAGCTGGTGAGTGTAATATTGAGAGGGCAGACAGTGGATTTGTTAAAATTGATCTTATGACCTGAAAACTTGCCATACTGAGCAATTGTGTCTAAAATGGGAGGGAGGGATTTCTCCGGGTTGGATATGTAGAGCAAGACATCATCAGCATAAAGCGAAATCTTGTGCTGCAGGCCGCCTGCAGAGACACCCATAATACTTGGATTGCTCCTTATCAACTCTGCCAGAGGCTCCGCCCCCAACAAGTAGAGCAGGGGGACAGAGCACACCCTTGTCTTGTGCCCCATTCCAGGGGAATCTGTCAGAGTTCCATCCATTTGTAGTCACCATGGCATTTGGATGAGAGTATAGTGGTTCGATCCATTTAATCAAATTTGGGCCCATATTGACTGAAAACAGAAAGCTCCACTCCATCCTGTCAAACACCTTCTCAGCATCCAGTGAAGCCAGCAGGACAGGGGTCTTCTGTGCATTTAATTGATCAATAATATCAAAAAGACGGCGAATGTTATCAGAAGAGTATCTGTCTCTAATAAATCCAGTTTGGTCTGCTTTTATTATTTTGTGAAGAAGAGTGTTTTGTCTTTTGGCGAGCAATTTGGTAATTATTTTGTAGTCGAAATCCAACAAGCTAATGGGCCGGAAGGACGAGCAGGATAGAGGGTGCTTGTCTTCTTTGAACAACACTGTAATGCGAGCTGTGTGCATTGAGTCTGGGAGAACTCCGTTTTTGCAAAAATCCTCCAGCATTGGCATGAAGATAGGGCTGAGCTGGGGCCAAAAAGCTTTGTAGAACTCTCTGGGGAATCCATCTGGGCCTGGGGACTTATTAGGTGGCATGGAGGTAATTGCCTCCAGGATCACCTCAGGAGTGAAGGGGGAGTTGAGATCTTCTTGGTCAGTCTCTGATAGTTTAGGTAGTGAGATTCCCTCTAGGAAAGAGTGGAGTTTTGCCTCCGTGTGTTTTCTCTCAGAGGTATATAGTTTGCAGTAAGAATCATGAAAAGTTAAATTTATATTTTTGGGGTCATATGTGACCTCGTCCTCTGCTGTTCGGATAGCCATGATTGTACGCTCTGACTGCTCTTTTTTAAATCGGTAAGCAAGTAATCTACTAGGCCTATTGCTATAGGAGGTGCTGTCTGGGGATTGTTTATGTACTTTTTCACAGCATTCCAGCTCCCTCTCGAGATCTAGCATGTGTGCTTCCATTGCTTTTTTCTTAGAGGAAGCATATGCAATTAGATGACTTCTTAGTGTGGCTTTAGCAGCGTCCCACATTGTGGCCAGAGAAACAGGAGAATCTTTGTTGTCTTGTGTGTAGTTGTCTATCCATGTAGTTACCAATGTATGGAACGCTTCGTTTGATAACATGGAGGTGTTGAATTTCCAGCTCTTTGACCTCGGGATGTTTTTGCAGAGGTCAAAGCGGAGGTGGACAAAGGCGTGATCTGAAAGTGCTATGGGTCCGATTGTACAAGTGGCTGAATTTATGAAACTCTTTGGGATAAAAATGTAATCTATATGGGAGTAGGTGTTATGGACATTAGAGTAGTATGTATAGTCCATAGATGAGCTCTCTCTCCAGATATCTATCAGTCCCATCTCTTTAGTAAGAGAGTTCAACATCTTTGCAGATCTAGGATTTGTGGTGGGGACTTGAGATGATTTGTCTAGGGTCGGGTTAAGGGTACAATTAAAATCTCCGGCCACCACGCCAAAGGTAACACAATATTCATTGAACAGGGTTATCATTTTTGACATGAAAGCAGGAGTATCTGTGTTAGGGGCGTATATATTTAAGATACTAATTGGTTGACCATACAGTGACCCAGTTATCAAAATAAATCTCCCCTCCGGATCAGATATGTTTTTGTCAATTATGAATGGAACATTCATATGGATACGTAAGGCTGTGCCTCTACTGTTTGATTTGAAAGATGAGAAATACACCTGTCCCACCCAAGCTCTGCGGAGTTTGGCATGTTTGGCATCACAGAGGTGTGTCTCTTGTAATAGCGCAATGTCTGCTTTTTACTTTTTTAGAGCACATAATATATTTTTCCATTTTACTGCATGACCGAGACCATGGCAGTTCCATGTCTCTTTGGGAGTTTTGAAGTGTTTCAGGGCTCCTTGGTGAAGAATCCTGAGCTCGTTTGGGTACTTGAATCCCCTGAAGATACCTCGGTCAATGGAGTATTTCTTCACTTCGTCAAACTCTTGGCGCTTTCGGCGTATTCCAGCTGACAGGTCCTGGTGTAAAGTGAGTTTGGCGTTTCCCACTGTGATGGTGTTGATTTTCCCCGCCTGTAGGACTCGTTCCTTGTCGGTGAATCTCAGGAAACGTATGGTGATTGGGCGCGATGGTGATCCCCCTGGATGACACTTTTTGAATGACTGCTGGCTGCAGCCTGGAGCTGGTGCATGGAGGATGACTGGATGACCCATTGTGTTCAGTTTGGATGCTCTCCTAGAGGGAGGGTGAGGGTGGCTGGGGAAGGGAGGTGGGGAGAGTTAGAAGTATACATGTAAAACTAAATGCATGCTCTTCAACCGATCGCTGCCTGCACCTGCCAGCCTGTCCAACATCACTACTCTGGACGGTTCTGACTTAGAATACGTGGACAACTACAAATACCTAGGTGTCTGGTTAGACTGTAAACTCTCCCTCCAGACCCACATCAAACATCTCCAATCCAAAGTTAAATCTAGAATTGGCTTCCTATTTTGCAACAAAGCATTCTTCACTCATGCTGCCAAACATACCCTTGTAAAACTGACCATCCTACCATCCTCGACTACTGCGATGTCATTTACAAAATAGCCTCCAACACCCTACTCAACAAATTGGATGCAGTCTATCACAGTGCAATCCGTTTTGTCACCAAAGCCCCATATACGATCCGCCATTGCGACCTGTACCCTCTCGTTGGCTGGCCCTCTCTTCATACTCGTCGCCAAACCCACTGGCTCCATGTCATCTACAAGACCCTGCTAGGTAAAGTCCCCCCTTATCTCAGCTCGCTGGTCATCATAGCATCACCCACCTGTAGCACGCGCCCCAGCAGGTATATCTCTAGGGTCACCCCCAAAACCAATTCTTTCTTTGGCCGCCTCTCCTTCCAGTTCTCTGCTGCCAATGACTGGAACGAACTACAAAAATCTCTGAAACTGGAAACACTTATCTCCCTCACTAGCTTTAAGCACCAACTGTCAGAGCAACTCACAGATTACTGCACCTGTACATAGCACACCTATAATTTAGCCCAAACAACTACCTCTTTCCCTACTGTATTTATGTTATTTATTTATTTTGCTCCTTTGCACCACGTTATTTTATTTCTACTTTTCACATTCTTCCACTGCAAATCTACCATTCCAGTGTTTTACTTGCTATATTGTATTTACTTTGGCACCATGGCCTTTTTTTTCCTTTACGTCCCTTAACTCACCTCATTTGATCACATCGTATATAGTCTTGTTTAGACTGTATTATTGACTGTATGTTTGTTTTACTCCATGTGTAACTCTGTGTTGTTGTATGTGTCGAACTGCTTTGCTTTATCTTGGCCAGGTCGCAATTGTAAATGAGAACTTGTTCTCAACTTGCCTACCTGGTTAAATAAAGGTGAAATCAAAAATAAATCAAATAAATAGACAGGTGTGTGCCGTTCCAAACCATGTACAATCATGTACAAGTATTTCTGTTTTTTTATTTTGTATAAATTTGCTACAATGTCTAAAAACCTGTTTTTTACTTTGTCATTATGGGGTATTGTGTGTAGATTGATGATTTTTTATATCCATTTTGAATAAGGCTGTAACGTAACAAAATGTGGAAAAGGTCAAGGGGTGTGAATACGTTCTGAATGCACTGTATAAGAGGCCATCTCTATCATTCATTCATGTTGGGTAAAGAGGAAAAAGTTAATATTAGAACAATATTGTGTGTCTGTGCACAGTCTATCTACACACTCCCTCAGGGTTTTAATGTAACCACAAATACAATGAAGTAAGGGAACAATGAATGGCAATGTAACATAGACCATACATCACATATCAGTTTGGAGACAGTCTTGACCCACAACTACTGTGGGAAAGACTAAGAGGACATCAATGTGTTGCACAAGAAATATAGAAGAAAATAAATACTTTTTATAATGGATATGTTTATTGGTCTTTTACAACAACAACAAAAAAGTCTAGAAATACAAGAAATAAAAGGAGATGATGAATACCTGGTCGTCAACAGCCAGTCCACTAATAATAACAACCTTCAGGATGTTAAAGCTTTGAACCCAATGAAATCCTACTTTCTGCCTGGCAGACAGAAGGCTCCATAAATCATTCTGTTATAACACTGGTTCACACCAACACCATGGGAGAGGTGCTAATGGTATAATATGACACTAAAGCTATGAAACTGGTTCAAACACTATACACTTGTTTTCTCCTCATGTCTTTATTGAGAAGTGTCTTTCAAGAGAAACAGATAAACCTTTTTTCCCCAAACTTTTTACGATTTAAAATAATAAATGCCTCAAATATGTAATTAGTCATTTACAAAATGGTCATTTATGTTTAACATTTAATAATCAAGACATCAACAAGTGTGCATATTCAAATTGATCGATTGCTCTTCCCTGAACCTGTCACACCCTGACCATAGTTTGCTTTGTATGTTTCTATGTTTTGGTTGGTCAGGGTGTGATCTGATTTACCCTTCTGTAAATCATGCTAATATTATTCAGCCATTTGTAATGCATTGAAATTAAGGTGACACGAGATGTCAAAGAGACCTTTTTGACTTAAGTATTTTGTACATGGTACAGAAAACATAACTGGATAGCCAGAATTATACATTGCAATATTATAGTATGACAAGCACACATTTGGGCTGTCTGTCTAAAAAAAAGGCCTTTGCTCCAAGTCTGACAAACCTAATTCCACACATTATCGTACACCACTTAAAGTAGATTGATATGTCAAATATAAAATGGTGGGTTATTGGACAAGGTTATATTGGTCTTTTGCTGGTCATATATATAGGGGGAATGCTGAGGCAACATGGCACAATCTAATTTCCTACAAACCTGCTACAGTTATTTTTATACTAAACTAAGTGGATTGCAGTATCTCTATGACAGTGGTGGTTTTGATGAAAACATTTCGGTGGGATCATCATTTAGGCTACCATTTAAAAATAATTCCCTCTCTTATGCTGTGCTTTGTTTTACATATCCTGGTCCAATACTGTACAATCATGAAAGAAACTGTCATGTTTTGTCTTAGATTGTCTTGTCATTATGCTTTCCAGCTGAAATCTGGTTTTCCCTGCTGGTCTTATTAGGTTCATCCCTTATTTTTATAGCTAAACATAATTTAGTCTTGCAGTATCTCTGATGACAGTTCTTCCCTTGGTGGTTTTGATGAAAACATTTTGCCCTGTGGGATCATCATTTAGGCTACCATTTAAAAATAGTTCTTGATTCCCTCTCTTATACTGTGCTTTGTTTTACATATCCTGGTCCAATACTGTACAATCATCCTCATTCACCTGCATAAAGAAACATGTTTTTACCGACTTGTGTGCAGTCGTCCACCTGTGTGTCAGTAAACCAGCTGAAATGACAGTGGTTAATTCTAGCTAGAGGGCTGTTTGATTCTAATGGCTTTTCCAGGGAAGTAGCTTAAAATCATTATGGTAAACTCCTGCTATTTGTTTTCGAGTTCCGATGCACACTCAGACGCCTATGCAATTTAAATGCACTTTTATCTGCAATTGATGTTAAAAAACGAATCCAAGGCTTGATGTGCGGTATATTCATAAGGAGGAGATGATGGATTTGCTTGGCCCTGCAGCTTGTCATAGAGGGGTAAGGCAGAGTAGTGGGGTCCACTGCTAGTGTCTGGGGTTAGGAGGACAGGGGTAAGGTTTGTGGGGCGAAGGCCATGCTGCATGTGGGCTGGAGGGAGCGCGTCTACTCTGGTTGGGGAGCTGCTGGCGTCTAGTTGGCATTGGCGTCCGTGGTCTTGTTTTCCACCTCATCGTCGGATAGGAGGTCGAGCGATGTTCCCTCCACCTGCAGCTGACGCCTGCCTGAGCGGCTGGAGGAGAAACTGATGGGGCCTCCACGCCTGCAGGGGACAGAGGGGGCCAGGAGAGGTATTAGTAACGAGGATCATCAATTTGGCCAATATACACAACTGTTTGTGTGTGCGTGTGTGGGGGGCTCTAAATACCTGAGGCGGCTCTTGAGTGTGTTGACCTCACGGCTGAGACCCTCGCTGCTCTCAGTGGCATCGTCCAGCTCCCTCTGCAGCTTCCTGCGGTAGGCGTTGGCACGTGTGGCCTCCTTCTCAGCCTCCTCAAGCTGCCTCTTCAGCTGCTTCATGCGAGAGTTGGCCTTCTCCATCTGACCCAGCCAGGTGTCACAACAGACATCAACAATGATGAACAGTCAATACTAATACTTACAATACTCAGCAGTCCTATGGTCCAGTGGTTACTGGAAAGAACCTACTGTAGGAAAGACTCCAATCCTAAATCTTCACACCTATCCAATCCTGGCCCACCTTTGCAAGTTGTACTGAATTGGATAGAAATCCTTCTTTAGCTGTGGAACATCTTAAAAATGGACTATGCAGAATTCACCTAATTTCTGTTTGTGTCATAACAAGCAGTCATTGTGTAGAGAATCCATAACCAAAAATATATATATATTTTCAGCTGTTGTACAAAACCGAAAGTAAAAGACGCAAAAACTAAACTTAAGAACGGAAAGCATAGAAATGGAGCACTTAGAACAGATCTATCGCTTCTTAGACTTGTTTTCAATGAGAATTAAATATCTATAACTCAAATGTCTATGTTAATTTGGTTAAGTCTCCCAAAAAGTTACATATTGTAGCTTTAATATCTGAGATGTCCAAACTTCCGTGACAAGCTCCTCACCTGTTCCTTGTACTGGTCGGAATGGCGGCGCTCGTCCTCCACCTGCATGCACACCTCCTTCAGCTTCTTCTCTGTCCGTCTCACAAGCTAATTGGCCGCTGCTCGCTCCCTGATAGGAGGACAGAGGAATGAGGTCATAGGACAGTTAGAGCACCACAGGAACACTGTAACAAAGGCTGTCAGTCATAGATCTTCAAGTACATCTCTTAAGATTGCTTTTGACTCATTACATTGATCACATTAACATTTAGATCACATTCAATAACCTCTCTTCCAACGGGATGAGCTTGTTCTAAGGCCCTCATGAACTCCTCCTGAGTCTTGGTCTCCTATTTCACCTTGTCTAATAAGGTATGGAGTTGTTATAAGAGAGTTGCTGTGTTTCTCACTTAGCCTCCTGCTCCAGCTGCTCCTCCAGCTGCAGTATCTTGGCCTCCAGGGCAGTGATGGAGGCCTTGAACCGGCTCTTCACGGAGCCCTCCAGCTCGCCCAGCTTGGCCCGAAAGTCCTTGTTCTGCCTCTCCAGCTGCTGGCGCGCATTTTCACTCTTCTGGGCCATGCTGCGCTCTGCCACAAGCTCCAGGGTCAGGGTGTCAACCAGGGGGAGGAGAGGGGGAAGAGAGAGGTGGAGAGAGGAAAACAGGGAATGAAGGAGAGAGGGGAAAGTGAGAGAGAGATAGGGTACTTTTATGGTAGGGCTGAATAATGGATTGTTCCCTGGCATTTATGTTGAAAATCTGTTGACAAATTATGCTTGATTTATGTCATGATCTGTTGACAGTTGTGACTGGTGTGGTACATGAAATAACTGAATACTAAATAAAAAACAGCAAATATACAACAAATTTATTAATGTTAGTATTTTTGTTTAGTTTACAGTCACTAGGCAGAGTGGCACCTTTTCAATGAGGTACGGTCAGAGATTAATAGATCCATCTGTGTTAAGGTGCTCCTAACAGTATACGCTGATGAAGACAGCTTGTCGGTCGTTAAGGTTGGATATTAGGTTATTAAATTATTGAGTCTGTGCTAGAGTGTGCAGCTCTCCTTTTCAAAGGTCCTCCTAACAACCATTGCAAACCTATGTTCGATCTGTATCAGATCAGCGTCAACTGAAGTGGAATAGGCATTTTACACCATAATTGTAATGATTCTCCTCGTAGGTGGAAGGAGGAGAGGACCAAAGCACAGCGTGGTAAGTGTTCATCTTATTTAATGATGAAAGAACACTTCAAAATACAAAACAACTAAGTGAAAACTGAAACAGTTCTGTCTGATGCAGACACACAAAGACTGAAAATAACCACCCATAAAACACAAAGGAAAACAGGCTACCTAAATATGGTTCTCAATCAGGGACAACGATTGACAGCTGCCTCTGATTGAGAACAATATCAGGCCAAATACAGAAATAGAAAATCATAGAAAAACTAACACAGACAACCCACCCAACTCACGCCCTGACCATACTAAAACAAAAGACAAAACAAAGGAACTAAGGTCAGAACGTGACAATAATAAAATGTTACTCTAAAGTATCTTAAGAAGATAGAAGCTAATAAATATGTTTTATGTTTACTGTATCTTGTATAGGCTGTAAATGTGTCTTTACGTTTGTCTATTAATGGCAGCACCAATTCATCGAGTCAAATTCTGTGAATGTTTGAATGTAGGCCACTTGGCCAATAAAAGTTGTTTTGATTCTGATAGACAGTAACGTTACTTTGAATCTCCTAGTCTCTTCCCATATCCCATACAATCACACGTCAGTGGCCCAGGGAGCGTGGGAGAAAGCCCAATTTGTATATTTTATGAAATAGGAATAACTCTGAATACACGATCAATTAATTTTGTCAATTATTTTTCAACATTTTGGTGTGTGTGATTTGTTTACTATTTATGCTGGTAACGCTTAGACAGGTGCATCATAATTTGGTTTATGACATCACAATGTGAAATGGGCAACATATTTTGAAGTTCTGTAAAATAAGGCACAGTCTACAAATACACTGAAATGGGATGTTTGTGTTGCTGTAAAAAGGTATGTGTCAATTCTGGGCTAGAATTTGTCTAATTCTGTTACAATTTAGAGTATATTCTATTCTTTTCAGCTATGACTAGTTGTTTCATTGTCTATTTATTTGTGCCAAATGGCAGGATTTGGGACAGAGGGTATAACTGTATGGTTACAATGGTTTTATTTTTATAAACATGTATTTTTGCTATTTGTTAGCCTATGATACAGAATTCAATATGATTGGGTGACGAGTTCTTTATTTTATGGTCAGATCATGTGGTTTGGGTGTGACATTTGCTGCTAGTTCAAATATAACATATATAATGTTTCTCCAAACAGAAAAAGAAGTGCAGAGTTCGCCTCGGGATTGGGAGCCGCTGTCCATCGCCGTTCCCAATCCCACCCAAACTGACGTCATTGGATGCCAGCATGGTAACTGCGTCAGTTTGGAAAAACCGGGAGAAGAAGAACGTAAAGGATCACCACCAACTTGATTCTTCCTTTGTCTCTTCTTTCCATTTGAAACCGTCTACAACATCTCTGACGCCCCTCGACCCCTTGTCTGGCCGAACACCAATCGGCACTCCCTCACCCCCTCACCCCTGGATCCCCTGTCAGATCCCCTTCCACTCTCTTCAAGTTCTTCGGCCTCTCTTCCCTCTCCTCTCTCCACATGTCATCTCTCTCTTCTTCTTCTTCTTCTTCAGTGGAAGGATCAAAGAACTCCTCCCCTTTTAGTGCTTCTTCTGTTTCCCTGGCTGTCTCAACTCAGTTTTCCTCCTCCTCCCCTGCCCCCAGTCCTCCTCTCCAAACCCCCTGGACCACCATGGAGAGACCAACAAAGACAGTGAGACTGCTAGGTACTGCAGCCTGATATCAAATTTCATGCCAACCAACACCATTAAATTGAAATGAAAAAGCCAATATAATATAGCTAACCTAATGCATATGTCTGTGTGTCTTTACAGAGATCTTATGAGCTCTGAGGTCAAAGAGGTGGGGGCAGTTGTTCCACAGACAAAGAGAATGGTACCCCTATTTGCTGACATCGCAGGTCTGTAAACGGGTGCCATTTTTTTGGTGCTATTTGTCTCAATTAATCTTTGACAAAGCTTCTCTCTTACTGCTCTCCGTCTCTCGGTCTCTCTCTGCAGAGGCCTCCATTGACCTGAAGGCTTCCTCTGTCTCCTTGGAGAGGTAAGTACTGTAGACAATAGCCACCTTCATCTCACTCAACTCTACATAAGAGTGGTCCCTCACACCATGACATGGTAAGGAATATCTGTATGCCTGTACGTTAAAACAGTGTTCAAACAGACCGATTGGTGTTGAGCTACTGCTACTGAGGCCTCTACCCTGTCTCTCTTCCTCCAGGCCATTGGTCAGGTCTCGGAAGCCATGGCTCGCCTCCCCAACCTGTTCAGCAAGAGTAGCATCCAGCTGGGGGAGCAGAGCTGCACAGGCGAGGGCGAAGACAACACCAAGCTCCTCGGGTAAAACACACACACATCTACACACACACACACACAAAACCTACTCTTATCTCTGAGCTCTGCTTTTTGTTTTAAATAATTCAGTGTGGTACTCAGAGTTATCTTGTGTTCATGCCTTACAAATCCATTCATTAGTTTACCTTTGGTCCACAGTTCAGATATTAGTGTGTAACTGATGGCTTCTTTCCCACAGGTTGCCTAATATTGGCAACACCTGCTTCATGAACTCTGCTCTGCAGTGCCTGCTGGGGCTGCCAGCATTTTGCAGAGACATCCTGAGACAGCAGAACATCTGGAGTTCCTCCCCCTCCTCTAAACTGCTATGGTATACAGCCTCGCTCTCACCCTCCTGTCCCACCTGTACACACACTGACCCACCCACCTAGACGCTTATAGTTACAGTACACAAGTTCCGCCTCAATGTATGTGTCAGTGGAGGCTGCTGAGGGGAGGACGGCTCGTAATGATGTCTGAAACGGAGCAAATGGAATGGCATCAAACACATGGAAACCATATGTTTGATGTATTTGATAGCATTCCACTGATTCGGCTCCAGCCATTACCACGAACCCGTCCTCCCCAATTAAGGTGCCATCAACCTCCTGTGGTATGTATGTATGTATGTATGTATGTATGTATGTATGTATGTATGTATGTATGTATGTATGTATGTATGTATGTATGTATGTATGTATGTATGTATGTATGTATGTATGTATGTATGTATGTATGTATGTATGTATGTATGTATGTATGTATGTATGTATGTATGTATGTATGTATGTATGTATGTATGTATGTATGTATGTATGTATGTATGTATGTATGTATGTATGTATGTATGTATGTATGTATGTATGTATGTATGTATGTATGTATGTATGTATGTATGTATGTATGTATGTATGTATGTATCTATGTATCTCTCTCTGTATCTATCTATCTATCTATCTATCTATCTCTCTCTCTCTCTCTCTCTCTCTCTCTCTCTCTCTCTCTCTCTCTCTCTCTCTCTCTCTCTCTCTCTCTCTCTCTCTCTCTCTCTCTCTCTCTCTCTCTCTCTCTCTCTCTCTCTCTCTCTCTGGATGGATATTGTCCTTCGTACACTCTTAGTGTCTCATATGATCTTCAAGATAAAACCACACCCAACTCAGCTTCTGATTAACACCAGAGATGATTTCCTGTCACAGTCAGGAATAAGTTGAATCATATTTGATCAGAAGCTAAAGTAGAAGCACAGAGCTAATCTGTGGCCAAGGTGAGAGAGTGAAACCTGAATGCATGCTCTTTGTCTCCCTCCACAGCTGCTTTGCCAAGTTACATCAGGCCAGGCTTTCTGGAGGCACTGTTAATGATAAGAACAAGGAAAATAAGAAAATCCTTCAAACAGTCAAGCGCTGTCTTTCCGTTGTCAATGAGGACTATGAGGAAGACTATGAACAGGTAAGATACTATTTGCTAAAAGACTCACTTAACAATAAACCTGGGACACGTGACAGTGTTTTTCCTCAGCTCTGTTTCAGTTGTAGTTGTTGATGTATTTTCTGCTTCTTTCCCATTCTTCTCTTAGGATGCCCATGAATGTGTGTTGCTCCTCCTCTTTCAGCTGAAGGAGGAGGGTATGGCATTAAAGGGCTCACCAGAGCCATACACCTGCCCCGTGAAGCAGTTAGAATTCAAGCTGAAGACTTCCCGTACCTGCACCAGGTAACAGCTGTCATTTGTATACGGTGTACCTTGATGTCGTCATCACATTTGTGAGGAGGTTTAATGTCAGCATAACATGCAGGATACAGAGGTAAAGCATTAAGATAGTGTGAAGAGGGATCAAAAGGTTTGTGTTGGATAGCTGATGCATTTATCTCCGTACTTCTGAAGCTGTGGAGTTATAGTTTATGGTCAGGAGGATTATAATCACCTGTCACTGAGCCTGAGCCATGACCTGCCACACAGCCTGGACCTCTACTTTAAGGTCAGCACTTAGCTTAAGCCAAGAGTTAGTATGTCAAGGAACACTAACATTAATGTCATAATGTTTATAATTGTATTGCTATCCTTTGTCACCTAGCCATCTGCGTTAGAGTGTGCATGCAGGGTGTGCTCAGGAAGCACGGCATCTGTGACTAGGCACTTCCTCACGCTGCCCCGGTGAGTCCCCCCATCATCATCTCAGATTACAATTGACAGTCCTGATCTAACTCACCAAACTGGGTTATTGATTTGAGTACAAGACTGATTCCTTTGTCTGTCTGTCTGTCTGTCTGTCTGTCTGTCTGTCTGTCTGTCTGTCTGTCTGTCTGTCTGTCTGTCTGTCTGTCTGTCTGTCTGTCTGTCTGTCTGTCTGTCTGTCTGTCTGTCTGTCTGTCTGTCTGTCTGTCTGTCTGTCTGTCTGTCTGTCTGTCTGTCTGTCTGTCTGTCTGTCTGTCTGTCTGTCTGTCTGTCTGTCTGTCTGTCTGTCTGTCTGTCTGTCTGTCTGTCTGCCTGCCTGCCTGTCTGTCTCTGAGCAGGGTCCTAATGCTTCATATCAAGCGATTTACTGCAGGCAACTGGGAGCCAGAGAAGGTGGATGATCCCATGTCCATCCCTGCAGAAATAACCCTCCCAGCTGTATGTGGGAAGACAGCCCATGTCCAGTATGGAGCCAGGTTGGTTTACACTCTGTTTGGGGACATTGCACATTGAGTTGCCAACACACACCTTGATTTTCACACACTAGATATTTCTTTTCAATGCCATCAATTTACACAGGGCAAGCTCCCTGGGGAGAAACAACATGGACAACACACCTGCAAACTCCCCGAAAGGCACCCTTGAAAGACCAGGTAGGACATTGTGTTACTGACATCATGCAGAACACCCTCTCATGAAACAGGACTGTTGAGGAAAGCAAGTCGGAAGCTGAAGTTAAGAGTTTATTTGTTGATAGGTTTCCACTTCAATTTGTGGTTTGTATTTACACTATATTTGATATACCCCCAGCAGCTTCAAATTCCTCTGAGCAGCTAGAGAAACCAGCTGACAGTGAGAAAAAGCAGCAGGCAGCCGCTGTGGTGAGGAGAGAGAGAGAGAGGGAGAGAAAATAGAGAGAGAGAGAAAAATAATTAACAGATAATAAGATCCAGTTGAGATAGTGGGCGGATCAAGATAAGGCAGTTATAGAAGGCACCCCTATCCTGTAGACAAGATAACTATCCTATTATTAAATGTGTTTCCTTACAGAGACACCAGCCAGACAATATCTACAGATTGTCAAGTGTGATCTCACATCTGGGAGACAACATGTATACAGGTATGCAGGCACGCAGGTATGCAGGCACGCACACACAATTATGAAAGCTTAATGTACACTCTATTTTGTTTCCCTTGTTCCCTAGGCCACTACATCAGTGATGTTTTGGACAGCCGTGGCAGTGGGTGGCTCTGCCTGGATGACGCACATGTCTTGAGGACAGATGAGGCCACTGTGCTGAAGGCAATTGCACAGACTGCCTACATCCTGTTCTATGTCTGCAGGTAAGGCTCTAGGCCACAAATTTGAGAAAAATCTCACAAATGGAGTCAATGATGACAATGAGTCATCAAGAAAAGGAAAAGTGTTTACCAAAGCTAGAAAGATGATTCATTGACCACACATTAAGAGTTATCCCTTTAACCTGTAATCCCTCTGTATGTGTTGTTTTTCAGACATTGTATGTACATGTAAGATCTCCCTGTCATTTCTCATTGAAGTGGAGCAGGTGAAGGAGACCAGGCCCCTCACTACCAGGAGAACCCATCATTAAACTAAGGGAGAGGCACAGCTGCTCAGGGACCACCTGGAGTAGCACGTATCACACACCAAGAAACATCAGATTAATCGAATTAGGCTGCCCTACACCACCATCAACTGCCTTAGACCACCATAAAGCTGCCCTAGACCACCATCAATCTGCCCTAGACCACCATCAAGCTGCCCTAGACCACCATCAAGCTGCCCTACACCACCATCAAGCTGCCCTACACCACCATCAAGCTGCCCTACACCACCATCAAGCTGCCCTACACCAACATCAAGCTGCCCTACACCACCATCAAGCTGCCCTACACCACCATCAAGCTGCCCTACACCACCATCAAGCTGCCCTACACCACCATCAAGCTGCCCTAGACCACCATCAAGCTGCCCTAGACCACCATCAACTGCCTTAGACCACCATAAAGCTGCCCTCGACCACCATCAAGCTGCCCTACACCACCATCAAGCTGCCCTACACCACCATCAAGCTGCCCTAGACCACCATCAAGCTGCCCTAGACCACCATCAAGCTGCCCTAGACCACCATCAAGCTGCCCTACACCACCATCAAGCTGCCCTAGACCACCATCAAGCAGCCCTAGACCACCATCAAGCTGCCCTACACCACCATCAAGCAGCCCTACACCACCATCAAGCTGCCCTACACCACCATCAAGCTGCCCTAGACCACCATCAAGCTGCCCTAGACCACCATCAAGCTGCCCTACACCACCATCAAGCAGCCCTACACCACCATCACGCTGCCCTAAACCACCTAGACACCAGGCTGCCCTAGACCACCAGAACACCAGGCTGCCCTAGACCACCAGAACACCAGGCTGCCCTAGACCACCAGGCTGCCCTTGACCACCAGAAAAAACAGCCTACACCACAAAGCATGTACCCACTCTAGGCCATCTACTGTATGTTTACAATTATAGAAATATAAAACATCTCACCGACCGAGTGCAATTAATGTTATTTTGCTATACATGGTAGTGAATAAATGTGCCTGCAGTGCATTCAGAAAGTATTCAGATCCCTTGACTTTTTCCACATTTAGTTAAGTTACAGCCTTATTCTGAAATGGATTCAATTCTTTTTTCTTCTTCTCATCAATCTACCCCATAATGACAGCAAAAACAGGTTTTTAGATTTTTTTGCAATTTTATCAAGAAAACATAAAGCTAAACTATCACATTTACATAAGTATTCAGACCCTTTACCTAGTACTTTGTCGAAGCACCTTTGGCAGCGATTACAGCCTCAAGTTTTCTTGGGTATGACGCTATAAGCTTAGCACATCTGTATTTGGGGAGTTTCTCTCATTCTTCTCTGCAGATCCTCTCAAGCTCTGTCGGGTTGGATGGGGAGCATCGCTGCACAGCTATTTTCAGGTCTCCAGAGATGTTCAATCAGGTTCAAGTCCGAGCTCTGGCTGGGCCACTCAAGGACATTCAGAGACTTGTCCCCAAGCCACCTCTGCGTTGTCTTGGCTGTGTGTTAAGGGTCATTGTCCTGTTGGAAGGTGAACCTTCGCCCCAGTCTGAGATCCTGAACGCTCTGGAGCTGGTTTTCATCAAGCATCTCTCTGTACTTTGTGCCGTTCATCTTTCCCTCGATTCTGACTAGTCTACCAGTCCCTGCTGCTGAAAAACATCCCCACAGCATGACGCTGCCACCACCATGTTTCACCTTAGAAATGGTGCCAGGTTTCCTCCAGACATGGCGCTTGGCATTCAGGCCAAAGAGTTCAATCTTGGTTTCATCAGACCAGAAAATCTTGATTCTCATGATCTGAGAGTCTTTTGGTGGCTTTTGGCAAACTCCAAGCATGCTGTCATGTGCCTTTTACTGAGAAGTGGCTTCCTTCTGACCACTCTACCATAAAGACCTGGTTGGTGGAGTGCTGCAGAGATGGTTGTCCTTCTGGAGTTTTCTCTAATCTCCACAGAGGAATTCTGGAGCTCTGTCATAGTGACCATCAGGTTCCCGATAGCTCAGTTTGGCCAGGTGGCCAGCTCTTGAAGTCTTTGGGGTTCCAAACTTCTTCCGTTTAGGAATGATGGAGGACAATTCCTTCGACCTCATGGTTTGGTTTTTGTTCTGACATGCACTGTGAACTGGGACCTTATATAGACCTTTCTTATACAGGCCTTTCTAATCGACCTGGCCGAGGTATCCTGGAAGGATATTGATCTCATCCCGTCAGTAGAGGATGCCTGTTTTTTTTTAAATGCTTTTTAAATTCTACGGCTGGCTTTTTAAATTTTACGGCTGGCCATGCTTTCCACCTGGCTACTCCTACCCCGGTCAACAGCACTGTACCCCCCCACAGCATTTCACCCAAGCCTTCCCCATTTCTCCTTCTCCCAAATCCAGTTAGCTGATGTTCTAAAAGAGCTGCAAAATCTGGACCCCTACAAATCAGCTGGGCTAGACTATCTGGACCCCTTCTTTCTAAAATTATCTGCCGAAATTGTTGCCACCCCTATTACTAGCCTGTTCAACCTCTCTTTCGTGTCGTCTGAGATTCCCAAAGATTGGAAAGCAGCTGCGGTCATCCCCCTCTTCAAAGGGGGGGGACACTCTTGACCCAAACTGCTACAGACCTATATCTATCCTACCCTGCCTTTCTAAGGTCTTCGAAAGCCAAGTCAACAAACAGATTAGCGACCATTTCGAATCTCACCATACCTTCTCTGCTATGCAATCTGGTTTCAGAGGTGGTCATGGGTGCACCTCAGCCACCTTCAAGGTCCTAAACGATATCTCATCCGCCATCGATAAGAAACATTACTGTGCAGCCGTATTCATTGATCTGGCCAAGGCTTTCGATTCTGTCAATCACCACATCCTCAACGACAGACTCGACAGCCTTGGTTTCTCAAATGATTGTCTCGGCTGGTTCACCAACTACTTCTCTGATAGAGTTCAGTGTGTCAAATCGGAGGGTCTGCTGTCCGGACCTCTGGCAGTCTCTATGGGGGTGCCACAGGAATCAATTCTTGGACCGATTCTCTTCTTTGTATACATCAATGATGTCGCTCTTGCTGCTGGTGAGTCTCTGATCCACCTCTACGCAGACGACACCATTCTGTATACTTCTGGCCCTTCTTTGGACACTGTTAACAACCCTCCAGGCAAGCTTCAATACCATACAACTCTCCTTCCGTTCTCATCTCTGTGTTTTCCTGATGTGGACATGACAAATGGAGGTGGTGACACAGAGCGAGCAGGAATAAATCACACTGGGAGATTTTCGCTGAGCTTTTTATTTATACTCTTTTTTTCTGTACCTTTATTACTCAGGAAGATGAATTCATTCTCTTTTCCCCTTCTCAGCAGAAACCAGCAGATTACCATGGAAACATCTCTGATGCATACTGCACACTTAGAGATTCAGATATGATGACGATGTTGTTGATGATGATGATGATTGTGGTGTTGGTGGTGATGATGATGATGGTTATGGTGGTGGTGATGAGGATGTGATGATGGTGGTGGTGATGATGATGATGGTTATGGTGGTGATGATGATATTGATGGTTGGGGTGGTGATAATGATGATGATGGCTGTGGTGGTGATGATGATGGTGATGGTGGTGGTGATGATGATGATGGTGGTGGTGGTGGTGGGGATGATGATGATGGCTGTGGTGATGATGATGGTTATGATGATGATGATGGTTGTAGTGGTGGTGGGGATGATGATGATGATGGCTACGGTGGTGATGATGATGATGATGGTTGTGGTGGGGATGATGATAATGATGATGATTGACTATCAGTCTCTCAATGTTGGAGAGCTCTCAACAGAGGTAACTACTGAAGGTAGTTCCACTGTATACTGTATACCAGGACTCAGCAACTTTTAAAAGCACCCAGTTGTCCAATTACACAACAGCCTACAGATAGATACACAGTGCTAACTGCCAGAGATTAACTGATGGCATGCCCACTCCACAGTGACTGCTGTGCACAGTCATTCCCAAAACATGAATTATTGATTTGCTTGGTAATTGTCTTGCTTATACATTTACATTTACATTTAAGTCATTTAGCAGACGCTCTTATCCAGAGCGACTTACAAATTGGTGCATTCACCTTATGACATCCAGTGGAACAGTCACTTTACAATAGTGCATCTAAATCTTAATAAGGGGGGGTGAGAGGGATTACTTATCCTATCCTAGGTATTCCTTAAAGAGGTGGGGTTTCAGGTGTCTCCGGAAGGTATCCTCCCCTTTCTTTAAGAGAGGTATTGACTAGGACTGCTGATCATCACCATGACTCCCAAAGAAACATATGCACATACAAGCACCTGTGTACACACAAACACACACACACACACAAACACACACACACACACACACACACACACACACACACACACACACACACACACACACACACACACACACACACACACACACACACACACACACACACACACACACACACACACACACACACACACACACACACACACACACACACACACACTGTCATGTTTTGTCTTATATTGTCTTGTCATTTTGCTTTTTCCTTCTGTTCGTTTTTCCCCTGCTGGTCTTTTTAGGTTCGTTCCTTTTTCTCTCTCCCTCCCTCTCTCTCTTCTCTCTATCGTTCCGTTCCTGCTCCCAGCTGTTCCTATTCCCCTAATCAATCATTTAGTCTTTCCACACCTGTTCCCTATCTTTTCCCCTGATTAGAGTCCCTATTTCTCCCCTTGTTTTCCGTTTCTGTCCTGTCGGATCCTTGTATATTGTTCACCGTGCTGTGTCTTTGTATCGCCCTGTCGTGTCGTGTTCCCTCAGATGCTGCGTGGTGAGCAGGTGTCTGAGTCTGCTACGGTCAAGTGCCTTCCCGAGGCAACCTACAGTTTATGATCGAGTCTCCAGTCTGTTCTCGTCATTACGAGTGGAATTGTTTTTTATGCTTTATTTACCGCTCCGATTTGTCTAGGAGTATTGCATATTTCCTTTACTGGATTAAAGACTCTGTTTTCGCCAAGTCGCTTTTGGGTCCTCATTCACCTGCATAACACACACACACACACACACACACACACACACACACACACACACACACACACACACACACACACACACACACACACACACACACACACACACACACACACACACACACACACACACACACACACACACACACACACACACACACACACACACACACACACACACACACACAACCAGCACTGTGTTGGTGGTAAAAAAAGTGGAAGTGAGAGCCTTGGAGAGTGGTGGTTCATTACTTGGGTCCAATACAACCTGGCATCAAAATCAAACATCTATACTATCTACCAGCCTACTATATCATGTATTCTCCTTTCTGACAAGTGTCTTCTACAGCAGTGGCTCCCAAACTTTTTATAGTCCCGTACCTCTTCAAACATTCATCATGCAGCTGCGCACCTCCTCAAGCAAGGGTCAACGCACTCTCAAATGTTGTGTTTTGCCATCATTGTAAGCCTGCCACACACACACTATATGATACATTTATTAAACATAAGAATGATTGTGAGTTTTTGTCACTTCCCACCCGGCTCGTGATAAGTGACAAAGAGCTCTTATAGGACCAGGTCACAAATAATAATAGAATAATAATCAATAATTTTGCTCTTTATTTAGCCATCTTACATATAAAACTTTATTTGTTCATCGAAAATGGTGAATAACTCACCACAGGTTAATGAGAAGGGTGTGCTTGAAAAGATGCACATAACTCTGCAATGTTGGGTTATATTGGAGAGTCTCAGTCTTAAATCATTTTCCACATACAGTCTGTGCCTCTATTTAGTTTTCATGCTAGTGAGGGCCGAGAATCCACTCTCACATACTGTAGTTACGTGGTTGCAAAGGGCATCAGTGTCTTAACAGCACGATTCGCCAAGGCAGGATACTCTGGCAGTGGCTTCTGATTAAATTATATTTTCACAGAACTGCTTGTTGCAATTTGATGATGCTCTCTTGTTCAGATATTGGTAAGTGGACTGGAGGCAGGGCATGAAAGGGATAACCATCCAGTTGTTTGTGTCATCCGTTTCGGGAACGTACCTGCGTAATTGCGCACCCAAGTCACTCAGGTGCTTCGCTATGTCACATTTGACATTGTCTGTACGCTTGAGTTCATTTCCACACAAAGAATCATACAATGATGGAAAGACCTGTGTGTTGTCCTTGTTAATGCAGACAGAGAAGAGCTCCAACTTCTTAATCATAGCCTCAATTTTGTCCCGCACATTCAATGTAGTTGTGGAGAGTCCCTGTGATCCGAGATTCATATCATTCAGGTGAGAAAAAACATCACCCAGATAGGCCAGTCGTGTGAGAAACTCGTCGTCATGCAAGCGGTCAGACAAGTGAAAATTATGTTCAGTGAAGAAAACTTTAAGCTCGTCTCTCAATTTAAAAAAAATGTGTCAATACTTTGCCCCTTGATAACCAGCGCACTTCTGTATGTTGAAAAAACGTTACATGGTTGCTGCCCATATCATTGCGTAGTGCAGAAAATACACGAGAGTTCAGGGGCCTTGCTTTAACAAAGTTAACCATTTTCACTGCAGTATCCAAAACGTCTTTCAAGCTGTCAGGCATTCACTTGGCAGCAAGAGCCTCTTGGTGGATGCTGCAGTGTACCCAAGTGGCGTCGGGAGCAGTGCTTCACGCGCGTTACCACTCCACTATGTCTCCCTGTCATATGACTTTTGCGCCATCAGTACAGATACCAACACATCTTGACCACCAAAGTCCATTTGATGTCACAAAGCTGCCCAGTACTTAAAACATATCGGTCTCCTGTTGTCCTGGTTTCCAGTGGTTTGCAGAAGAGGAAGTCTTCCTTAATCGACTCCCCAAAAAAGTAACGGACATTTACCAGGAGCTGTGCCAGGCCCGCCACGTCTCTTGACTCATCCAGCTGTAGCACAAAATTCACTGGCTTGTATGCCATGCAGTAATTGTATCAAAACATCTCCTGCAATGTCAAAACAAATGTAGAATTACTGATGCTGGCATTGGATGTGCTTGTGGAATTAGTTTAAAAAGAAAAGTAAAACAACATTTTTTGTACAATTCTTTTTACAAATTTTAATCACATCTTTATTTGGCGTACCCCGATGGCATTCTGTTCTACAGGAATGATTCAAACTGTTATGCAGTGGTTACAACTAGGGTTGCACATTGTGGGGAATATTCACAGGTGGAAACTTTCCGTGGGAATTAACGGGAATATTTGGGAATTAACGGGAATATATGGGAATTAATGTAAATATATGCAAATTAATACATCTAAATGTAGTAGATGTTTTTGCATTGGATATATTTACCATATCATATGGAGACAGAAACATAAACCTTTTACCTTATCATAAGTAGACATCATTTCAAATGATGAAATCCTTCCAATAGAAATTTTAAAAACTATTTATTTACGAATTGAGTTGACTTAATTAAATGAGTTGGCTCTTGTCTCTTCACATGGGATGATTTCTTCTCTTACATCTGCAAGCAGAGTCTGAACATCCGACAGGATGTCATTGTCTCCCTAAATCCGTGCAATGGATACTGCTATAGGTTTCAGGAGTTTCAGGCTGCTAACCACTCTCTCCCAAAATACATAATCCAGGAAGATCCTCTTGATGGGGCAGTCTGTGATATGGCCATTTCTTGGAGAGACTCCTTCCCCTCCAGGAGACTGTCAAACATGATGACAACACCACCCCAATGAGTGTTTCTGGGCAGATTCAATGTTATGCTCTTATTCTTCTCACTTTGCTTGATGAGGCAGATTGCTGCTATAACTTGATGACCCTTCACATACCTAACTATTTCCTTGGCTGTCTTATAGAGTGTATCCATTTTGTTAGTGCCAATATGTCATTGAGGAGCAGATGCAATGCATGAGCAGCCCAGCCAATGGGTGTGATGTGAGGGTAGGACTCCTCCACTTTTGACCAAGCAGCCTATACAAATGTAAGCAAGGTCTGTTGTCCCTTGTGTTTGTGCTCTTGTGGAATACTGGAGATGGTTATTCCTTGCCCATGAACATTCAACCACCCATCAGAGTTGATTGCAATACAGTCTGCTTTCGCTATGAGTTGCTTGACCTTCACTTGAACTCTGTTGAACTCTTCATCCAGCAAATGAGTAGATAAAGCATGTCTGGTTGGAGGGTGTATGCTGGGTGAAGAACATTCAGAAGTATCTTCCAATACACATTGCCTGTGAGCATCAGAGGTGAACCAGTTGCATACACAGCTCGAGCAAAACATTCTTCAGCATTTCTCTGACTATGTTCCTCCATTGAGTCAAAAAAAAACTCTGATTCCAGAAGGACCATGAGCTCTTGCTATCAATAAGGTGTCATATTCATCATTTTCACCTCGAATAGAAGTAGAGGGACTTTTGTCAGAGGTTGCTTGTTGTGAGTGCTGAGGGAACTTTATGCACTTGGCCAGATAATTCTGCATCCTTGTTACGTTCTTCACATATGATTTGGCACAGTATTTGAACATGTACACAGCTTTTCCTTCTACATTAGCTGCAGTAAAATGTCTCCACACATCAGATAGCGCCCGTGTCATTTTCCTGTAAAGATTAGAAAAAAATGAGTAAATAAATACCCAAATAGAATTCCATGTACAGATAAATAGTTAAGCAGTTAGATTAAACAACTCCTTTGTAAGATAAATGTTTTAAAGTGAAACATATATGGAAATGGGTGAATTAACACTCCACAGTCAGCAGGCTCAAGCAAGCTAAAACCCACATGGTAGCAAAAACAAACTAGCAGATTTGTTAACAAATTAGAAATGATTTAAACACACTTTGTTGTAGGCTACTATTTACTAGATAACAAAATATCATGTCGTATAAAATATATTCCCCCCAACCAGTATCGTAATTAAAACTTACCAGAAAGCATGTAGTCCTTGGCTCAGACAGTGTACTAGTGTGGGATCAATAGCATCTCATTAGTGTGCAAGATCTTGAGAATAAGCTCTACATGTGATGGAAGACTGCACTGTGCATGCAAAGGGTTGCAATTCCATTGAATCGGGAATAGTTTAACCAAAATATGCCACAAGACCAAGAATTTAAGCAAAATTCCCCAAATCCCCGGCTTTACTTCCCATGGAAAATTTGCTGGAAAGTTTCTGACTCTTTGCATCCCTAGTTACGACCATCCATTTATTATGCATATGATTATCTGCAACATAGAGCTACAACCTATGAGTCACTTCAATGGCCGGAGCTCCCTAATGTTTTGACAGGATAAGTATCTCTCTGGATGGCACTTTGTTTTCAATTTAAAGTTTTATTAAGTTCTTGTTTTTCAAATCAACCACCACAACACATTCACAGATGTGACAGGCTTAAAAAACATTAATAATAATAATAACAATAAATAATAGTTATTTTATATATATATATACAGTGTGGCAAAAAAGTATTTAGTCACCCACCAATTGTGCAAGTTCACCACTTAAAAAGATGAGAGGCCTGTAATTTTCATCATAGGTACACTTCAACTATGAAAGACAAAATTAGAAAAAAAATCCAGAAAATCACATTGTAGGATTTTTAATGAATTTATTTGCAAATTATGGTGGAAAATGAGTATTTGGTCACCAACAAACAAGCAAGATTTCTGGCTCTCACAGACCTGTAACTTCTTCTTTAAGAGGCTCCTCTGTCCTCCACTCGTTACCTGTATTAATGGCACCTGTTTGAACTTGTTATCAGTATAAAAACTTGCACAATTGGTGGCTGACTAAATACTTTTTTGCCCCACCGTATCTATATATATATATATATATATATATATATATATATATATATATATATATATATATACATACATACATACATACATACATACATACATACATACATACATACATACATACATACATACATACATACATACATACATACATACATACATACATACATACATACATACATACATACATACATACATACATACATACATACATACATACATACATACAACAATTAAAAAATAAACATATATATAAAGTTTTCAGCAGCACTAACAAGGTTCTTATTAGCTATTTCTAGCCTTCGCTGAGACGACGAGGAAATAATTAGTTTTTAGATTTTACAGTACTTTACACAATGTATCTGCTCATTTCCCTAATCTCCCCATTCACTCTGTCCAATTTGAAATATAGTTGAGTAGGGGAGACCAGAGTCGATCAAACTTGGGCTGTCTCTTGTGGAGGTCATAAGTGAGCTTTTCAAGAGGGAGAAAGTCAACAATCTGGTCAATCCACATCTTAAATGTAGGAGGGGTATTAGAGGCCCACAATAGAAAAATACATTTCTTAGCAAAGTATGTAATAGTCATAAGAAACTTTTCTCTGTCAGGATCAAGAACAAAGTCCTGCTGGGCATTAAGAAGATAGATACAAGGGGTCATATCAAACTGTACATCTAGTATTTTCTGTGCAGCAGTATGTATAGCTTGCCAGAATCTGGCAATCTCTCTACAGCTCCAAAATACATGCATATAGGTTCCACTTTCAGAGGTACATCTTTTACAGTTAGGAGACATGTCTGTTTTCATTCTATGGAGTCTCAAAGGATTGTAATAAAATTAGATTCTTTAATTTTTACATTAGTAGAGGAGCAGTATACCCTGTTGCAAACCTCCGCCCATAACACCCATAACTCATCACTGACCTAGGTCCTTTTCCCAGATTATTTTCAAAGGAGTAAAGGAGGAGCCTCCTTTCTCAGAAAGTCTATAGATATAAGATATTTTGCCTTTAATGGATTGTGCTGTGACAAGAAGGGTTTAAATGGAAGTAAATGAGGAAATGTCTAATTTGAAGATATTTTGGGGGATTTTGGCACATTGGATTCACTGCAGAGCTCTTGAAAGGATTTCAGTGTAGTGGTTTTCTGATGAAATAGGTCTGAAAAGGTCCTGATTCCTAGAGTATGTCAAAGATTAAAGTTGGCATCCCTCGGGGCTTTTGTCAAGACTGGGTTGCCTACTATAGGAGAGTGAGAACATATTTGTGAGGAAATGCCCAAGTATTTCTTACAGTCCCTCCACGCTAGTAGGGTGCTGTAAATCACAAATGTTTTGGCTATGTTTCCCACTTCACTAAAGTTATTAATGAATATAATTGAGTTTAGGGGCAATGGACCAGAGGATTGGGCTTCTATCTGAATCCATGTTGACTCTTGTCTGTTTGTGATCCATGTTAGCATGTTGCGGATTTGGGCAGACCAGTGGTACAATTGAAGGGAGGGAAGGGCAAGACCACCTTTAGATTATGTTTTGATAGAGTGGAGAACTTGATCCTAGGTTTTTTATTGCCCCACATAGATTTGGTGATGCTTTGGTTAGTTGTTTTGAAAAGGAAACTGGGAGATAGCATGGGATCATCTGAAATAAATAGTTCAATCTAGGGAGGATGTTCATACGGATGACATTAATTATTCCTACTAAGCTAATTGGGAGGGAGATCCAGGTTTGGAGATCATTCTTGATTCGATCCAGGAGTGGGAGATCATTTTCCTTGAAAAGGCTATTCAGATCTGGTGTTATGAAGATCCCAAGGTATTGAAACCCCTGTGTCTTCCATTGGAAATGACATAGTGTCTTCATAGAGCTGGTGAGTGTAATATTGAGAGGGCAGACAGTGGATTTGTTAAAATTGATCTTATGACCTGAAAACTTGCCATACTGAGCAATTGTGTCTAAAATGGGAGGGAGGGATTTCTCCGGGTTGGATATGTAGAGCAAGACATCATCAGCATAAAGCGAAATCTTGTGCTGCAGGCCGCCTGCAGAGACACCCATAATACTTGGATTGCTCCTTATCAACTCTGCCAGAGGCTCCGCCCCCAACAAGTAGAGCAGGGGGACAGCGAGCACCCTTGTCTTGTGCCCCATTCCAGGGGAATCTGTCAGAGTTCCATCCATTTGTAGTCACCATGGCATTTGGATGAGAGTATAGTGGTTCGATCCATTTAATCAAATTTGGGCCCATATTGACTGAAAACAGAAAGCTCCACTCCATCCTGTCAAACACCTTCTCAGCATCCAGTGAAGCCAGCAGGACAGGGGTCTTCTGTGCATTTAATTGATCAATAATATCAAAAAGACGGCGAATGTTATCAGAAGAGTATCTGTCTCTAATAAATCCAGTTTGGTCTGCTTTTATTATTTTGTGAAGAAGAGTGTTTTGTCTTTTGGCGAGCAATTTGGTAATTATTTTGTAGTCGAAATCCAACAAGCTAATGGGCCGGAAGGACGAGCAGGATAGAGGGTGCTTGTCTTCTTTGAACAACACTGTAATGCGAGCTGTGTGCATTGAGTCTGGGAGAACTCCGTTTTTGCAAAAATCCTCCAGCATTGGCATGAAGATAGGGCTGAGCTGGGGCCAAAAAGCTTTGTAGAACTCTCTGGGGAATCCATCTGGGCCTGGGGACTTATTAGGTGGCATGGAGGTAATTGCCTCCAGGATCACCTCAGGAGTGAAGGGGAGTTGAGATCTTCTTGGTCAGTCTCTGATAGTTTAGGTAGTGAGATTCCCTCTAGGAAAGAGTGGAGTTTTGCCTCCGTGTGTTTTCTCTCAGAGGTATATAGTTTGCAGTAAGAATCATGAAAAGTTAAATTTATATTTTTGGGGTCATATGTGACCTCGTCCTCTGCTGTTCGGATAGCCATGATTGTACGCTCTGACTGCTCTTTTTTAAATCGGTAAGCAAGTAATCTACTAGGCCTATTGCTATAGGAGGTGCTGTCTGGGGATTGTTTATGTACTTTTTCACAGCATTCCAGCTCCCTCTCGAGATCTAGCATGTGTGCTTCCATTGCTTTTTTCTTAGAGGAAGCATATGCAATTAGATGACTTCTTAGTGTGGCTTTAGCAGCGTCCCACATTGTGGCCAGAGAAACAGGAGAATCTTTGTTGTCTTGTGTGTAGTTGTCTATCCATGTAGTTACCAATGTATGGAACGCTTCGTTTGATAACATGGAGGTGTTGAATTTCCAGCTCTTTGACCTCGGGATGTTTTTGCAGAGGTCAAAGCGGAGGTGGACAAAGGCGTGATCTGAAAGTGCTATGGGTCCGATTGTACAAGTGGCTGAATTTATGAAACTCTTTGGGATAAAAATGTAATCTATATGGGAGTAGGTGTTATGGACATTAGAGTAGTATGTATAGTCCATAGATGAGCTCTCTCTCCAGATATCTATCAGTCCCATCTCTTTAGTAAGAGAGTTCAACATCTTTGCAGATCTAGGATTTGTGGTGGGGACTTGAGATGATTTGTCTAGGGTCGGGTTAAGGGTACAATTAAAATCTCCGGCCACCACGCCAAAGGTAACACAATATTCATTGAACAGGGTTATCATTTTTGACATGAAAGCAGGAGTATCTGTGTTAGGGGCGTATATATTTAAGATACTAATTGGTTGACCATACAGTGACCCAGTTATCAAAATAAATCTCCCCTCCGGATCAGATATGTTTTTGTCAATTATGAATGGAACATTCATATGGATACGTAAGGCTGTGCCTCTACTGTTTGATTTGAAAGATGAGAAATACACCTGTCCCACCCAAGCTCTGCGGAGTTTGGCATGTTTGGCATCACAGAGGTGTGTCTCTTGTAATAGCGCAATGTCTGCTTTTTACTTTTTTAGAGCACATAATATATTTTTCCATTTTACTGCATGACCGAGACCATGGCAGTTCCATGTCTCTTTGGGAGTTTTGAAGTGTTTCAGGGCTCCTTGGTGAAGAATCCTGAGCTCGTTTGGGTACTTGAATCCCCTGAAGATACCTCGGTCAATGGAGTATTTCTTCACTTCGTCAAACTCTTGGCGCTTTCGGCGTATTCCAGCTGACAGGTCCTGGTGTAAAGTGAGTTTGGCGTTTCCCACTGTGATGGTGTTGATTTTCCCCGCCTGTAGGACTCGTTCCTTGTCGGTGAATCTCAGGAAACGTATGGTGATTGGGCGCGATGGTGATCCCCCTGGATGACACTTTTTGAATGACTGCTGGCTGCAGCCTGGAGCTGGTGCATGGAGGATGACTGGATGACCCATTGTGTTCAGTTTGGATGCTCTCCTAGAGGGAGGGTGAGGGTGGCTGGGGAAGGGAGGTGGGGAGAGTTAGAAGTATACATGTAAAACTAAATGCATGCTCTTCAACCGATCGCTGCCTGCACCTGCCAGCCTGTCCAACATCACTACTCTGGACGGTTCTGACTTAGAATACGTGGACAACTACAAATACCTAGGTGTCTGGTTAGACTGTAAACTCTCCCTCCAGACCCACATCAAACATCTCCAATCCAAAGTTAAATCTAGAATTGGCTTCCTATTTTGCAACAAAGCATTCTTCACTCATGCTGCCAAACATACCCTTGTAAAACTGACCATCCTACCATCCTCGACTTCGGCGATGTCATTTACAAAATAGCCTCCAACACCCTACTCAACAAATTGGATGCAGTCTATCACAGTGCAATCCGTTTTGTCACCAAAGCCCCATATACGATCCGCCATTGCGACCTGTACCCTCTCGTTGGCTGGCCCTCTCTTCATACTCGTCGCCAAACCCACTGGCTCCATGTCATCTACAAGACCCTGCTAGGTAAAGTCCCCCCTTATCTCAGCTCGCTGGTCATCATAGCATCACCCACCTGTAGCACGCGCCCCAGCAGGTATATCTCTAGGGTCACCCCCAAAACCAATTCTTTCTTTGGCCGCCTCTCCTTCCAGTTCTCTGCTGCCAATGACTGGAACGAACTAAAAATCTCTGAAACTGGAAACACTTATCTCCCTCACTAGCTTTAAGCACCAACTGTCAGAGCAACTCACAGATTACTGCACCTGTACATAGCACACCTATAATTTAGCCCAAACAACTACCTCTTTCCCTACTGTATTTATGTTATTTATTTATTTTGCTCCTTTGCACCACGTTATTTTATTTCTACTTTTCACATTCTTCCACTGCAAATCTACCATTCCAGTGTTTTACTTGCTATATTGTATTTACTTTGGCACCATGGCCTTTTTTTTCCTTTACGTCCCTTAACTCACCTCATTTGATCACATCGTATATAGTCTTGTTTAGACTGTATTATTGACTGTATGTTTGTTTTACTCCATGTGTAACTCTGTGTTGTTGTATGTGTCGAACTGCTTTGCTTTATCTTGGCCAGGTCGCAATTGTAAATGAGAACTTGTTCTCAACTTGCCTACCTGGTTAAATAAAGGTGAAATCAAAAATAAATCAAATAAATAGACAGGTGTGTGCCGTTCCAAACCATGTACAATCATGTACAAGTATTTCTGTTTTTTTATTTTGTATAAATTTGCTACAATGTCTAAAAACCTGTTTTCACTTTGTCATTATGGGGTATTGTGTGTAGATTGATGATTTTTTATATCCATTTTGAATAAGGCTGTAACGTAACAAAATGTGGAAAAGGTCAAGGGGTGTGAATACGTTCTGAATGCACTGTATAAGAGGCCATCTCTATCATTCATTCATGTTGGGTAAAGAGGAAAAAGTTAATATTAGAACAATATTGTGTGTCTGTGCACAGTCTATCTACACACTCCCTCAGGGTTTTAATGTAACCACAAATACAATGAAGTAAGGGAACAATGAATGGCAATGTAACATAGACCATACATCACATATCAGTTTGGAGACAGTCTTGACCCACAACTACTGTGGGAAAGACTAAGAGGACATCAATGTGTTGCACAAGAAATATAGAAGAAAATAAATACTTTTTATAATGGATATGTTTATTGGTCTTTTACAACAACAACAAAAAAGTCTAGAAATACAAGAAATAAAAGGAGATGATGAATACCTGGTCGTCAACAGCCAGTCCACTAATAATAACAACCTTCAGGATGTTAAAGCTTTGAACCCAATGAAATCCTACTTTCTGCCTGGCAGACAGAAGGCTCCATAAATCATTCTGTTATAACACTGGTTCACACCAACACCATGGGAGAGGTGCTTATGGTATAATATGACACTAAAGCTATGAAACTGGTTCAAACACTATACACTTGTTTTCTCCTCATGTCTTTATTGAGAAGTGTCTTTCAAGAGAAACAGATAAACCTTTTTTCCCCAAACTTTTTACGATTTAAAATAATAAATGCCTCAAATATGTAATTAGTCATTTACAAAATGGTCATTTATGTTTAACATTTAATAATCAAGACATCAACAAGTGTGCATATTCAAATTGATCGATTGCTCTTCCCTGAACCTGTCACACCCTGACCATAGTTTGCTTTGTATGTTTCTATGTTTTGGTTGGTCAGGGTGTGATCTGATTTACCCTTCTGTAAATCATGCTAATATTATTCAGCCATTTGTAATGCATTGAAATTAAGGTGACACGAGATGTCAAAGAGACCTTTTTGACTTAAGTATTTTGTACATGGTACAGAAAACATAACTGGATAGCCAGAATTATACATTGCAATATTATAGTATGACAAGCACACATTTGGGCTGTCTGTCTAAAAAAAGGCCTTTGCTCCAAGTCTGACAAACCTAATTCCACACATTATCGTACACCACTTAAAGTAGATTGATATGTCAAATATAAAATGGTGGGTTATTGGACAAGGTTATATTGGTTAAGTTAACATTTACATTACATTTAAGTCATTTAGTTAACAGGGTCTTTTGCTGGTCATATATATAGGGGGAATGCTGAGGCAACATGGCATGGTACAATCTAATTTCCTACAAACCTGCTACAGTTATTTTTATACTAAACTAAGTGGATTGCAGTATCTCTATGACAGTGGTGGTTTTGATGAAAACATTTTGGTGGGATCATCATTTAGGCTACCATTTAAAAATAATTCCCTCTCTTATACTGTGCTTTGTTTTACATATCCTGGTCCAATACTGTACAATCATGAAAGACACATGTTTTTACCGACTTGTGTGCAGTCGTCCACCTGTGTGTCAGTAAACCAGCTGAAATGACAGTGGTTAATTCTAGCTAGAGGGCTGTTTGATTCTAATGGCTGTTCCAGGGAAGTAGCTTAACATCATTATGGTAAACTGCTGCTATTTGTTTTCGAGTTCCGATGCACACTCAGACGCCTATACAATTTAAATGCACTTTTATCTGCAATTGATGTTAAAAAACGAATCCAAGGCTTGATGTGCGGTATATTCATAAGGAGGAGATGATGGATTTGCTTGGCCCTGCAGCTTGTCATAGAGGGGTAAGGCAGAGTAGTGGGGTCCACTGCTAGTGTCTGGGGTTAGGAGGACAGGGGTAAGGTTTGTGGGGCGAAGGCCATGCTGCGTGTGGGCTGGAGGGAGCGCGTCTACTCTGGTTGGGGAGCTGCTGGCGTCTAGTTGGCATTGGCGTCCGTGGTCTTGTTTTCCACCTCATCGTCGGATAGGAGGTCGAGCGATGTTCCCTCCACCTGCAGCTGACGCCTGCCTGAGCGGCTGGAGGAGAAACTGATGGGGCCTCCACACCTGCAGGGGACAGAGGGGGCCAGGAGAGGTATTAGTAACGAGGATCATCAATTTGGCCAATATACACAACTGTTTGTGTGTGCGTGTGTGGGGTGGCTCTAAATACCTGAGGCGGCTCTTGAGTGTGTTGACCTCATGGCTGAGACCCTCGCTGCTCTCAGTGGCATCGTCCAGCTCCCTCTGCAGCTTCCTGCGGTAGGCGTTGGCACGTGTGGCCTCCTTCTCAGCCTCCTCAAGCTGCCTCTTCAGCTGCTTCATGCGAGAGTTGGCCTTCTCCATCTGACCCAGCCAGGTGTCACAACAGACATCAACAATGATGAACAGTCAATACTAATACTTACAATACTCAGCAGTCCTATGGTCCAGTGGTTACTGGAAAGAACCTACTGTAGGAAAGACTCCAATCCTAAATCTTCACACCTATCCAATCCTGGCCCACCTTTGCAAGTTGTACTGAATTGGATAGAAATCCTTCTTTAGCTGTGGAACATCTTAAAAATGGACTATGCAGAATTCACCTAATTTCTGTTTGTGTCATAACAAGCAGTCATTGTGTAGAGAATCCATAACCAAAAATATATATATATTTTCAGCTGTTGTACAAAACCGAAAGTAAAAGACGCAAAAACTAAACTTAAGAACGGAAAGCATAGAAATGGAGCACTTAGAACAGATCTATCGCTTCTTAGACTTGTTTTCAATGAGAATTAAATATCTATAACTCAAATGTCTATGTTAATTTGGTTAAGTCTCCCAAAAAGTTACATATTGTAGCTTTAATATCTGAGATGTCCAAACTTCCGTGACAAGCTCCTCACCTGTTCCTTGTACTGGTCGGAATGGCGGCGCTCGTCCTCCACCTGCATGCACACCTCCTTCAGCTTCTTCTCTGTCCGTCTCACAAGCTAATTGGCCGCTGCTCGCTCCCTGATAGGAGGACAGAGGAATGAGGTCATAGGACAGTTAGAGCACCACAGGAACCGCACTGTAACAAAGGCTGTCAGTCATAGATCTTCAAGTACATCTCTTAAGATTGCTTTTGACTCATTACATTGATCACATTAACATTTAGATCACATTCAAGAACCTCTCTTCCAACGGGATGAGCTTGTTCTAAGGCCCTCATGAACTCCTCCTGAGTCTTGGTCTCCTATTTCACCTTGTCTAATAAGGTATGGAGTTGTTATAAGAGAGTTGCTGTGTTTCTCACTTAGCCTCCTGCTCCAGCTGCTCCTCCAGCTGCAGTATCTTGGCCTCCAGGGCGGTGATGGAGGCCTTGAACCGGCTCTTCACGGAGCCCTCCAGCTCGCCCAGCTTGGCCCGAAAGTCCTTGTTCTGCCTCTCCAGCTGCTGGCGCGCATTTTCACTCTTCTGGGCCATGCTGCGCTCTGCCACAAGCTCCAGGGTCAGGGTGTCCACCTGGGGGAGGAGAGGGGGAAGAGAAGTGGAGAGAGGAAAACAGGGAATGAAGGAGAGAGGGGAAAGTGAGAGAGAGATGAGGGTACTTTTTATGGTAGGGCTGAATAGGTTGTTCTTGACTTAATGAAATAAATCTGCAACAAAATATGCTTTGCATTTATGTCATGATCTGTTGACAGTTGTGACTGGTGTGGCAGTGACCAACTGGGTTTACAGAACACAAATATACAACAAATTTACTAATGTTAGTATTTTTGTTTAGTTTACAGTCACTAGGCAGAGTGGCACCTTTTCAATGAGGTACGGTCAGAGATTAATAGATCCATCTGTGTTAAGGTGCTCCTAACAGTATACGCTGATGATGACAGCTTGTCGGTCGTTAAGGTTGGATATTAGGTTATTAAATTATTGAGTCTGTGCTAGAGTGTGCAGCTCTCCTTTTCAAAGGTCCTCCTAACAACCATTGCAAAGCTATGTTCGATCTGTATCAGATCAGCGTCAACTGAAGTGGAATAGGCATTTTACATTCCATAATTGTAATGATTCTCCTCGTAGGTGGAAGGAGGAGAGGACCAAAGCACAGCGTGGTAAGTGTTCATCTTATTTAATGATGAAAGAACACTTCAAAATACAAAACAACTAAGTGAAAACTGAAACAGTTCTGTCTGATGCAGACACACAAAGACTGAAAATAACCACCCATAAAACACAAAGGAAAACAGGCTACCTAAATATGGTTCTCAATCAGAGACAACGATTGACAGCTGCCTCTGATTGAGAACAATATCAGGCCAAATACAGAAATAGAAAATCATAGAAAAACTAACACAGACAACCCACCCAACTCACGCCCTGACCATACTAAAACAAAAGACAAAACAAAGGAACTAAGGTCAGAACATGACAATAATAAAATGTTACTCTAAAGTATCTTAAGAAGATAGAAGCTAATAAATATGTTTTATGTTTACTGTATCTTGTATAGGCTGTAAATGTGTCTTTACGTTTGTCTATTAATGGCAGCACCAATTCATCGAGTCAAATTCTGTGAATGTTTGAATGTAGGCCACTTGGCCAATAAAAGTTGTTTTGATTCTGATAGACAGTAACGTTACTTTGAATCTCCTAGTCTCTTCCCATATCCCATACAATCACACGTCAGTGGCCCAGGGAGCGTGGGAGAAAGCCCAATTTGTATATTTTATGAAATAGGAATAACTCTGAATACACGATCAATTAATTTTGTCAATTATTTTTCAACATTTTGGTGTGTGTGATTTGTTTACTATTTATGCTGGTAACGCTTAGACAGGTGCATCATAATTTGGTTTATGACATCACAATGTGAAATGGGCAACATATTTTGAAGTTCTGTAAAATAAGGCACAGTCTACAAATACACTGAAATGGGATGTTTGTGTTGCTGTAAAAAGGTATGTGTCAATTCTGGGCTAGAATTTGTCTAATTCTGTTACAATTTAGAGTATATTCTATTCTTTTCAGCTATGACTAGTTGTTTCATTGTCTATTTATTTGTGCCAAATGGCAGGATTTGGGACAGAGGGTATAACTGTATGGTTACAATGGTTTTATTTTTATAAACATGTATTTTTGCTATTTGTTAGCCTATGATACAGAATTCAATATGATTGGGTGACGAGTTCTTTATTTTATGGTCAGATCATGTGGTTTGGGTGTGACATTTGCTGCTAGTTCAAATATAACATATATAATGTTTCTCCAAACAGAAAAAGAAGTGCAGAGTTCGCCTCGGGATTGGGAGCCGCTGTCCATCGCCGTTCCCAATCCCACCCAAACTGACGTCATTGGATGCCAGCATGGTAACTGCGTCAGTTTGGAAAAACCGGGAGAAGAAGAACGTAAAGGATCACCACCAACTTGATTCTTCCTTTGTCTCTTCTTTCCATTTGAAACCGTCTACAACATCTCTGACGCCCCTCGACCCCTTGTCTGGCCGAACACCAATCGTCACTCCCTCACCCCCCCTCACCCCCTGGATCCCCTGTCAGATCCCCTTCCACTCTCTTCAAGTTCTTCGGCCTCTCTTCCCTCTCCTCTCTCCACATGTCATCTCTCTCTTCTTCTTCTTCTTCTTCAGTGGAAGGATCAAAGAACTCCTCCCCTTTTAGTGCTTCTTCTGTTTCCCTGGCTGTCTCAACTCAGTTTTCCTCCTCCTCCCCTGCCCCCCAGTCCTCCTCTCCAAACCCCCTGGACCACCATGGAGAGACCAACAAAGACAGTGAGACTGCTAGGTACTGCAGCCTGATATCAAATTTCATGCCAACCAACACCATTAAATTGAAATGAAAAAGCCAATATAATATAGCTAACATAATGCATATGTCTGTGTGTCTTTACAGAGATCTTATGAGCTCTGAGGTCAAAGAGGTGGGGGCAGTTGTTCCACAGACAAAGAGAATGGTACCCCTATTTGCTGGCATCGCAGGTCTGTAAACGGGTGCCATTTTTTGGTGCTATTTGTCTCAATTAATCTTTGACAAAGCTTCTCTCTTACTGCTCTCCGTCTCTCGGTCTCTCTCTGCAGAGGCCTCCATTGACCTGAAGGCTTCCTCTGTCTCCTTGGAGAGGTAAGTACTGTAGACAATAGCCACCTTCATCTCACTCAACTCTACATAAGAGTGGTCCCTCACACCATGACATGGTAAGGAATATCTGTATGCCTGTACGTTAAAACAGTGTTCAAACAGACCGATTGGTGTTGAGCTACTGCTACTGAGGCCTCTACCCTGTCTCTCTTCCTCCAGGCCATTGGTCAGGTCTCGGGAAGCCATGGCTCGCCTCCCCAACCTGTTCAGCAAGAGTAGCATCCAGCTGGGGGAGCAGAGCTGCACAGGCGAGGGCGAAGACAACACCAAGCTCCTCGGGTAAAACACACACACATCTACACACACACACACACACAAACCTACTCTTATCTCTGAGCTCTGCTTTTTGTTTTAAATAATTCAGTGTGGTACTCAGAGTTATCTTGTGTTCATGCCTTACAAATCCATTCATTAGTTTACCTTTGGTCCACAGTTCAGATATTAGTGTGTAACTGATGGCTTCTTTCCCACAGGTTGCCTAATATTGGCAACACCTGCTTCATGAACTCTGCTCTGCAGTGCCTGCTGGGGCTGCCAGCATTTTGCAGAGACATCCTGAGACAGCAGAACATCTGGAGTTCCTCCCCCTCCTCTAAACTGCTATGGTATACAGCCTCGCTCTCACCCTCCTGTCCCACCTGTACACACACTGACCCACCCACCTAGACGCTTATAGTTACAGTACACAAGTTCCGCCTCAATGTATGTGTCAGTGGAGGCTGCTGAGGGAGGACGGCTCGTAATGATGTCTGAAACGGAGCAAATGGAATGGCATCAAACACATGGAAACCATATGTTTGATGTATTTGATAGCATTCCACTGATTCGGCTCCAGCCATTACCACGAACCCGTCCTCCCCAATTAAGGTGCCATCAACCTCCTGTGGTATGTATGTATGTATGTATGTATGTATGTATGTATGTATGTATGTATGTATGTATGTATGTATGTATGTATGTATGTATGTATGTATGTATGTATGTATGTATGTATGTATGTATGTATGTATGTATGTATGTATGTATGTATGTATGTATGTATGTATGTATGTATGTATGTATGTATGTATGTATGTATGTATGTATGTATGTATGTATGTATGTATGTATGTATGTGCGTGCGTGCGTGCGTACGTACTCTCTCTCTCTCTCTCTCTCTCTCTCTCTCTCTCTCTCTCTCTCTCTCTCTCTCTCTCTCTCTCTCTCTCTCTCTCTCTCTCTCTCTCTCTCTCTCTCTCTCTCTCTCTCTCTCTCTCTCTCTCTCTCTCTCTCTCTCTCTCTCTCTCTCTCTCTCTCTCTCTCTCTCTCTCTCTCTCTCTCTCTCTCTCTCTCTGGATGGATATTGTCCTTCGTACACTCTTAGTGTCTCATATGATCTTCAAGATAAAACCACACCCAACTCAGCTTCTGATTAACACCAGAGATGATTTCCTGTCACAGTCAGGAATAAGTTGAATCATATTTGATCAGAAGCTAAAGTAGAAGCACAGAGCTAATCTGTGGCCAAGGTGAGAGAGTGAAACCTGAATGCATGCTCTTTGTCTCCCTCCACAGCTGCTTTGCCAAGTTACATCAGGCCAGGCTTTCTGGAGGCACTGTTAATGATAAGAACAAGGAAAATAAGAAAATCCTTCAAACAGTCAAGCGCTGTCTTTCCGTTGTCAATGAGGACTATGAGGAAGACTATGAACAGGTAAGATACTATTTGCTAAAAGACTCACTTAACAATAAACCTGGGACACGTGACAGTGTTTTTCCTCAGCTCTGTTTCAGTTGTAGTTGTTGATGTATTTTCTGCTTCTTTCCCATTCTTCTCTTAGGATGCCCATGAATGTGTGTTGCTCCTCCTCTTTCAGCTGAAGGAGGAGGGTATGGCATTAAAGGGCTCACCAGAGCCATACACCTGCCCCGTGAAGCAGTTAGAATTCAAGCTGAAGACTTCCCGTACCTGCACCAGGTAACAGCTGTCATTTGTATACGGTGTACCTTGATGTCGTCATCACATTTGTGAGGAGGTTTAATGTCAGCATAACATGCAGGATACAGAGGTAAAGCATTAAGATAGTGTGAAGAGGGATCAAAAGGTTTGTGTTGGATAGCTGATGCATTTATCTCCGTACTTCTGAAGCTGTGGAGTTATAGTTTATGGTCAGGAGGATTATAATCACCTGTCACTGAGCCTGAGCCATGACCTGCCACACAGCCTGGACCTCTACTTTAAGGTCAGCACTTAGCTTAAGCCAAGAGTTAGTATGTCAAGGAACACTAACATTAATGTCATAATGTTCATAATTGTATTGCTATCCTTTGTCACCTAGCCATCTGCGTTAGAGTGTGCATGCAGGGTGTGCTCAGGAAGCACGGCATCTGTGACTAGGCACTTCCTCACGCTGCCCCGGTGAGTCCCCCCATCATCATCTCAGATTACAATTGACAGTCCTGATCTAACTCACCAAACTGGGTTATTGATTTGAGTACAAGACTGATTCCTTGTCTGTCTGTCTGTCTGTCTGTCTGTCTGTCTGTCTGTCTGTCTGTCTGTCTGTCTGTCTGTCTGTCTGTCTGTCTGTCTGTCTGTCTGTCTGTCTGTCTGTCTGTCTGTCTGTCTGTCTGTCTGTCTGTCTGTCTGTCTGTCTGTCTGTCTGTCTGTCTGTCTGTCTGTCTGTCTGTCTGTCTGTCTGTCTGTCTGTCTGTCTGTCTGTCTGTCTGCCTGCCTGCCTGCCTGCCTGTCTGTCTCTGAGCAGGGTCCTAATGCTTCATATCAAGCGATTTACTGCAGGCAACTGGGAGCCAGAGAAGGTGGATGATCCCATGTCCATCCCTGCAGAAATAACCCTCCCAGCTGTATGTGGGAAGACAGCCCATGTCCAGTATGGAGCCAGGTTGGTTTACACTCTGTTTGGGGACATTGCACATTGAGTTGCCAACACACACCTTGATTTTCACACACTAGATATTTCTTTTCAATGCCATCAATTTACACAGGGCAAGCTCCCTGGGGAGAAACAACATGGACAACACACCTGCAAACTCCCGAAAGGCACCCTTGAAAGACCAGGTAGGACATTGTGTTACTGACATCATGCAGAACACCCTCTCATGAAACAGGACTGTTGAGGAAAGCAAGTCGGAAGCTGAAGTTAAGAGTTTATTTGTTGATAGGTTTCCACTTCAATTTGTGGTTTGTATTTACACTATATTTGATATACCCCCAGCAGCTTCAAATTCCTCTGAGCAGCTAGAGAAACCAGCTGACAGTGAGAAAAAGCAGCAGGCAGCCGCTGTGGTGAGGAGAGAGAGAGAGAGGGAGAGAGAAATAGAGAGAGAGAGAAAATAATTAACAGATAATAAGATCCAGTTGAGATAGTGGGCGGATCAAGATAAGGCAGTTATAGAAGGCACCCCTATCCTGTAGACAAGATAACTATCCTATTATTAAATGTGTTTCCTTACAGAGACACCAGCCAGACAATATCTACAGATTGTCAAGTGTGATCTCACATCTGGGAGACAACATGTATACAGGTATGCAGGCACGCAGGTATGCAGGCACGCACACACAATTATGAAAGCTTAATGTACACTCTATTTTGTTTCCCTTGTTCCCTAGGCCACTACATCAGTGATGTTTTGGACAGCCGTGGCAGTGGGTGGCTCTGCCTGGATGACGCACATGTCTTGAGGACAGATGAGGCCACTGTGCTGAAGGCAATTGCACAGACTGCCTACATCCTGTTCTATGTCTGCAGGTAAGGCTCTAGGCCACAAATTTGAGAAAAATCTCACAAATGGAGTCAATGATGACAATGAGTCATCAAGAAAAGGAAAAGTGTTTACCAAAGCTAGAAAGATGATTCATTGACCACACATTAAGAGTTATCCCTTTAACCTGTAATCCCTCTGTATGTGTTGTTTTTCAGACATTGTATGTACATGTAAGATCTCCCTGTCATTTCTCATTGAAGTGGAGCAGGTGAAGGAGACCAGGCCCCTCACTACCAGGAGAACCCATCATTAAACTAAGGGAGAGGCACAGCTGCTCAGGGACCACCTGGAGTAGCACGTATCACACACCAAGAAACATCAGATTAATCGAATTAGGCTGCCCTACACCACCATCAACTGCCTTAGACCACCATAGACCACCATCAAGCTGCCACCCACCATCAAGCTAACCACCATCACTGCCCTAGACCACCATCAAGCTGCCCTAGACCACCATCAAGCTGCCCTACACCACCATCAAGCTGCCCTACACCACCATCAAGCTGCCCTACACCACCATCAAGCTGCCCTATCAAGCTGCCCTACACCACCATCAAGCTGCCCTACACCACCATCAAGCTGCCCTACACCACCATCAAGCTGCCCTACACCACCATCAAGCTGCCCTAGACCACCATCAAGCTGCCCTAGACCACCATCAACTGCCTTAGACCACCATAAAGCTGCCCTCGACCACCATCAAGCTGCCCTACACCACCATCAAGCTGCCCTACACCACCATCAAGCTGCCCTAGACCACCATCAAGCTGCCCTAGACCACCATCAAGCTGCCCTAGACCACCATCAAGCTGCCCTACACCACCATCAAGCTGCCCTAGACCACCATCAAGCAGCCCTAGACCACCATCAAGCTGCCCTACACCACCATCAAGCAGCCCTACACCACCATCAAGCTGCCCTACACCACCATCAAGCTGCCCTAGACCACCATCAAGCTGCCCTAGACCACCATCAAGCTGCCCTACACCACCATCAAGCAGCCCTACACCACCATCACGCTGCCCTAAACCACCTAGACACCAGGCTGCCCTAGACCACCAGAACACCAGGCTGCCCTAGACCACCAGAACACCAGGCTGCCCTAGACCACCAGGCTGCCCTTGACCACCAGAAAAAACAGCCTACACCACAAAGCATGTACCCACTCTAGGCCATCTACTGTATGTTTACAATTATAGAAATATAAAACATCTCACCGACCGAGTGCAATTAATGTTATTTTGCTATACATGGTAGTGAATAAATGTGCCTGCAGTGCATTCAGAAAGTATTCAGATCCCTTGACTTTTTCCACATTTAGTTAAGTTACAGCCTTATTCTGAAATGGATTCAATTCTTTTTTCTTCTTCTCATCAATCTACCCCATAATGACAGCAAAAACAGGTTTTTAGATTTTTTTGCAATTTTATCAAGAAAACATAAAGCTAAACTATCACATTTACATAAGTATTCAGACCCTTTACCTAGTACTTTGTCGAAGCACCTTTGGCAGCGATTACAGCCTCAAGTTTTCTTGGGTATGACGCTATAAGCTTAGCACATCTGTATTTGGGGAGTTTCTCTCATTCTTCTCTGCAGATCCTCTCAAGCTCTGTCGGGTTGGATGGGGAGCATCGCTGCACAGCTATTTTCAGGTCTCCAGAGATGTTCAATCAGGTTCAAGTCCGAGCTCTGGCTGGGCCACTCAAGGACATTCAGAGACTTGTCCCCAAGCCACCTCTGCGTTGTCTTGGCTGTGTGTTAAGGGTCATTGTCCTGTTGGAAGGTGAACCTTCGCCCCAGTCTGAGATCCTGAACGCTCTGGAGCTGGTTTTCATCAAGCATCTCTCTGTACTTTGTGCCGTTCATCTTTCCCTCGATTCTGACTAGTCTACCAGTCCCTGCTGCTGAAAAACATCCCCACAGCATGACGCTGCCACCACCATGTTTCACCTTAGAAATGGTGCCAGGTTTCCTCCAGACATGGCGCTTGGCATTCAGGCCAAAGAGTTCAATCTTGGTTTCATCAGACCAGAGAATCTTGATTCTCATGATCTGAGAGTCTTTTGGTGGCTTTTGGCAAACTCCAAGCATGCTGTCATGTGCCTTTTACTGAGAAGTGGCTTCCTTCTGACCACTCTACCATAAAGACCTGGTTGGTGGAGTGCTGCAGAGATGGTTGTCCTTCTGGAGTTTTCTCTAATCTCCACAGAGGAATTCTGGAGCTCTGTCATAGTGACCATCAGGTTCCCGATAGCTCAGTTTGGCCAGGTGGCCAGCTCTTGAAGTCTTTGGGGTTCCAAACTTCTTCCGTTTAGGAATGATGGAGGACAATTCCTTCGACCTCATGGTTTGGTTTTTGTTCTGACATGCACTGTGAACTGGGACCTTATATAGACCTTTCTTATACAGGCCTTTCTAATCGACCTGGCCGAGGTATCCTGGAAGGATATTGATCTCATCCCGTCAGTAGAGGATGCCTGTTTTTTTAAATGCCTTCCTACCCATCTTAAATAAGCATGCCCCATTCAAGAGATTTAGAACCAGGAACAGATATTGCCTTTGGTTCTCCCCAGACCTGACTGCCCTTAACCAACACAAAAACATCCTATGGCATTCTGCATTAGCATCAAACAGCCCCTGTGATATGCAGCTGTTCAGGGAAGCTAGAAACCAGTATACACAGGCAGTTAGAAAAGCCAAGGCTAGCTTTTTGTTCTCGTCAAGCAGAAATTTGCTTCCTGCAACACTAACTCAAAAATGTTCTGGGACACTGTATAGTCCATGGAGAATAAGAACACCTCCTCCCAGCTGCCCACTGCACTGAAGATAGGAAATACTGTCACCACTGATAAATCCACTATAATTGAGAATTTCAATAAGCATTTTTCTACGGCTGGCCATGCTTTCCACCTGGCTACTCCTACCCCGGTCAACAGCACTGCACCACCCACAGCATTTCACCCAAGCCTTCCCCATTTCTCCTTCTCCCAAATCCAGTTAGCTGATGTTCTAAAAGAGCTGCAAAATCTGGACCCCTACAAATCAGCTGGGCTAGACAATCTGGACCCCTTCTTTCTAAAATTATCTGCCGAAATTGTTGCCACCCCTATTACTAGCCTGTTCAACCTCTCTTTCGTGTCGTCTGAGATTCCCAAAGATTGGAAAGCAGCTGCGGTCATCCCCCTTTCAAAGGGGGGACACTCTTGACCCAAACTGCTACAGACCTATATCTATCCTACCCTGCCTTTCTAAGGTCTTCGAAAGCCAAGTCAACAAACAGATTAGCGACCATTTCGAATCTCACCATACCTTCTCTGCTATGCAATCTGGTTTCAGAGGTGGTCATGGGTGCACCTCAGCCACCTTCAAGGTCCTAAACTATATCTTATCCGCCATCGATAAGAAACATTACTGTGCAGCCGTATTCATTGATCTGGCCAAGGCTTTCGATTCTGTCAATCACCACATCCTCAACGACAGACTCGACAGCCTTGGTTTCTCAAATGATTGTCTCAGCTGGTTCACCAACTACTTCTCTGATAGAGTTCAGTGTGTCAAATCGGAGGGTCTGCTGTCCGGACCTCTGGCAGTCTCTATGGGGGTGCCACAGGAATCAATTCTTGGACCGATTCTCTTCTTTGTATACATCAATGATGTCGCTCTTGCTGCTGGTGAGTCTCTGATCCACCTCTACACAGACGACACCATTCTGTATACTTCTGGCCCTTCTTTGGACACTGTTAACAACCCTCCAGGCAAGCTTCAATACCATACAACTCTCCTTCCGTTCTCATCTCTGTGTTTTCCTGATGTGGACATGACAAATGGAGGTGGTGACACAGAGCGAGCAGGAATAAATCCTTATTTTTTTTGTCTGTAACCATTTAACCATTTTCAAGCAAACGGAATGAGCAGCAGCTACGTTTGGTTACATAAGGACTGTTAGTGAAATTCCCGCGAGAGTAACGGTTAATGTGTTTGGATGTTAATTATTTTACTAGGCTTCCTGTATTTGACATTGTGTTATTTCGCTGAACACCAGATTTTTGGCAGAGAAACTAGGCTACTCAGTCGAGAGAGAAAAACTCACCCAGATGTATATTCCTGTCGGAAAAATATAAATCAACTGTTTGAAAATGTGAAGAATTAGTTTAAAAAGAAAAGTAAAACAACATTTTTTGTACAATTATTTTTACAAATTTTAATCACATCTTTATTTGGCCTACCCCTTCTGATGGCATTCTGTTTACAGGAATGATTCAAATTGTTATGCAGTGGTTACAACTAGGGTTGCACATTGTGGGGAATATTCACAGGTGGAAACTTTCCGTGGGAATTAACAGGAATATTTGGGAATTAACGGGAATATATGGAATTAACGTAAATATATGCAAATTAATACATCTAAATGTAGATGTTTTTTGCATTGGATATATTTACCATATATTTACCATTTCAAATGATTAAAATTATTAAATTCTTCCAATATAAATTTAAAAAACAATTTAGTTACGAATTGAGTTGACTTAATTAAATGAGTTGGCTCTTGTCTCTTCACATGGGATGATTTCACTGAACAACAAAATAAATAAATTATTGAATGATCCCCAATGTTCCATCGCATCTCCCAAAAGCGGCCTCATCTTAACTGTTACTTTCCAACCCTGTTGAGGATGGCTCGTTGTCAGGCTCAAAAAAATGCTCAAATTTTCCTGGATGGCGACCAACTTTTCAACCTTTGTATTGGTCCACTTGTTGCATACTTTGGTGTGTGTGTTCCAAAACAAGGACCAATTGCGTTCTGAGGCAGCTGATGTTGGTGGGATTTGGAGGATGATGGAGGCAACAGGAGAAAGAGCCTCAGATCCACGAAGTCATTTCCACCAGGTGGCTGATGAGATATGTTGGCATGACTGCCATATTGCATCTCTATCTCAAAGCCCTTACTTGGAAGTGTACTTTGCCAGACTGCCAAGAACCTTGCCCTCATTCAGGCTAAGGTTGTGAGACACAGTAGTGATGACACCATTGGCCTTGTTGAGCTCTGCACCAGACAGGATGCTCTTCCCAGCATACTTGGGGTCCAACATGTACACTGCAGCATGTATGGGCATCAGGCAGAAGTCTTCACGCTTTTTGATGTATTTCAGAACTGCAGTTTCCTCTGCTTGAAGCAACAGTGAAGTCGGCAGGGCAATACGGATTTCTTCTCTTACATCTGCAAGCAGAGTCTGAACATCCGACAGGATGGCATTGTCTCCCTAAATCCGTGCAATGGCTACTGCTATAGGTTTCAGGAGTTTCAGGCTGCTAACCACTCTCTCCCAAAATACATAATCCAGGAAGATCCTCTTGATGGGGCTGTCTATATCGGCAGTCTGTGATATGGTCATTTCTTGGAGAGACTCCTTCCCCTCCAGGAGACCGTCAAACATGATGACAACACCACCCAAATGAGTGTTTCTGGGCAGCTTCAATGTTGTGCTCTTATTCTTCTCACTTTTGCTTGATGAGGCAGATTGCTGCTATAACTTGATGACTCTTCACATACCTAACTTTTCCTTGGCTGTCTTATAGAGTGTATCCATTTTGTTAGTGCCAATATGTCATTGAGGAGCAGATGCAATGCATGAGCAGCCTGCCAATGGGTGTGATGTGAGGGTAGGACTCCTCCACTTTTGACCAAGCAGCCTATACAAATGTAAGCAAGGTCTGTTGTCCCTTGTGTTTATGCTCTTGTGGAATACTGGAGATGGTTATTCCTTGCCCATGAACATTCAACCACCCATCAGAGTTGATTGCAATACAGTCTGCTTTCGCTATGAGTTGCTTGACCTTCACTTGAACTCTGTTGAACTCTTCATCCAGCAAATGAGTAGATAAAGCATGTCTGGTTGGAGGGGTGTATGCTGGGTGAAGAACATTCAGAAGTATCTTCCAATACACATTGCCTGTGAGCATCAGAGGTGAACCAGTTGCATACACAGCTCGAGCAAAACATTCTTCAGCATTTCTCTGACTATGTTCCTCCATTGAGTCAAAAAAAACTCTGATTCCAGAAGGACCATGAGCTCTTGCTATCAATAAGGTGTCATATTCATCATTTTCACCTCAAATAGAAGTAGAGGGACTTTTGTCAGAGGTTGCTTGTTGTGAGCGCTGAGGGAACTTTATGCACTTGGCCAGATAATTCTGCATCCTTGTTACGTTCTTCACATATGATTTGGCACAGTATTTGAACATGTACACAGCTTTTCCTTCTACATTAGCTGCAGTAAAATGTCTCCACACATCAGATAGCGCCCGTGTCATTTTCCTGTAAAGATTAGAAAAAAATGAGTAAATAAATACCCAAATAGAATTCCATGAACAGATAAATAGTTAAGCAGTTAGATTAAACAACTCCTTTGTAAGATAAATGTTTTAAAGTGAAACATATATGGAAATGGGTGAATTAACACTCCACAGTCAGCAGGCTCAAGCAAGCTAAAACCCACATGGTAGCAAAAACAAACTAGCAGATTTTGTTAACAAATTAGAAATGATTTAAACACACTTTGTTGTAGGCTACTATTTACTAGATAACAAAATATCATGTCGTATAAAATATATTCCCCCCAACCAGTATCGTAATTAAAACTTACCAGAAAGCATGTAGTCCTTGGCTCAGACAGTATACTAGTGTGGGCTCAATAGCATCTCATTAGTGTGCAAGATCTTGAGAATAAGCTCTACATGTGATGGAAGACTGCACTGTGCATGCAAAGGGTTGCAATTCCATTGAATCGGGAATAGTTTAACCAAAATATGCCACAAGACCAAGAATTTAAGCAAAATTCCCCAAATCCCCGGCTTTACTTCCCATGGAAAATTTGCTGGAAAGTTTCTGACTCTTTGCATCCCTAGTTACGACCATCCATTTATTATGCATATGATTATCTGCAACATAGAGCTACAACCTATGAGTCACTTCAATGGCCGGAGCTCCCTAATGTTTTGACAGGATAAGTATCTCTCTGGATGGCACTTTGTTTTCAATTTAAAGTTTTATTAAGTTCTTGTTTTTCAAATCAACCACCACAACACATTCACAGATGTGACAGGCTTAAAAAAACATTAATAATAATAATAATAATAATAAATAATAGTTATTTTATATATATATATATACATTGTGGCAAAAAAAGTATTTAGTCACCCACCAATTGTGCAAGTTCCCCACTTAAAAAGATGAGAGGCCTGTAATTTTCATCATAGGTACACTTCAACTATGAAAGACAAAATTAGAAAAAAATCCAGAAAATCACATTGTAGGATTTTTAATGAATTTATTTGCAAATTATGGTGGAAAATAAGTATTTGGACACCTATTTCTGGCTCTCACGACCTGTAACTTCTTCTTTACATACATACATAACATACATACATACATACATACATACATACATACATACATACATACATACATACATACATACATACATACATACATACATACATACATACATACATACATACATACATACATACATACATACATACATACATACATACATACATACATACATACATACATACATACATACACACAAAGAACAATTAAAAAATAAACATATATATAAAGTTTTCAGCAGCACTAACAAGGTTCTTATTAGCTATTTCTAGCCTTCGCTGAGACGACGAGGAAATAATTAGTTTTTAGATTTTACAGTACTTTACACAATGTATCTGCTCATTTCCCTAATCTCCCCATTCACTCTGTCCAATT